>NC_057799.1:71191606-71484210 GCF_018294505.1 Triticum aestivum | reverse complement strand
AATGAAGGCAGAAAGGGTTGAAAGTTGATGACGTGCCTTTGAATGGTGCATAATGAACACACAAAAAGTCTGGAGTTGTAATAAGTTTTAAAAAATGAAGTGCATTTGTAACAGATGAGTTTTCGTATGAAACCCTCATATTTCGAAACAGTTTGTCCACTTCGTACAGGAGGTGCATCCAGGTTTTGCCGTCACCCTCTCTACTTTTTTGCACATGCTATGTGGGTCAAATGAGGATACCATGCCAAGTTTCAACCTTTTCAGAGTTCATTTGTAGTGCTTCTCAAAATCAGGGTCATTTAGCTCAAAACAAATCAGTAAATGCATGAAAAATAGCAAATGATGCCAGAAAGGGTTGAAAGTTCAAGACGTGGCTTTGAATGGTGCATACTGAACGCACAAGAAGTCTGTAGTTGTAATAAGTTTTAAAAATGGAATGCCTTTGTAAGAGATGAGTTTTCGTCCAAAACCCAGATACTTCAAAAAAGATTGTGCAGTTTGTACACGAAGTGTATCCAGTTTTTTCCGTAACCATCTCTACTATTCTGCACATGCTATGTGGGTGAAATGATGATACCTTGCCAAGTTTAAACCTTTTCAGAGTTCATTTGTAGTGCTTTTCAATATCAGGGTCATTTAGCTGAAAACAAATCAGTAAATGCATGAAAAAAGCAAAAGAAGGCAGAAAGGGTTTAAAGTTGATGATGTGGCTTTGAATTGTGCATACTGAACGCACAAAAAGTATGGAGTTGTAATAAGTTTAAAAAAATGAAGTGCCTTTGTAACAGATGAGTTTTCGTCCGAAGCCCTGATACTTCGAAAAACATTGTCCAGTTTGTACACGAAGTGCATCTAGTTTTTGCCGTAACCATCTCTACTATTTTGCACATGCTATGTGGGTGAAATGATGATACCATGACAAGTTTCAACCTTTTCAGAGTTCATTTGTTGTGCTTTTGAATTTCAGGGTCATTTAGCTCAAAACAAATCAGTAAATGCATGAAAAATAGCAAATAATGGCAGAAATGGTTGAAAGTTGATGACGTGGCTTTGAATGGTGCATACTGAACGCACAAAAAGTCTGGAGTTATAAAAGGTTTAAAAAAAGAAGTGCCTTTGTAATAGATGAGTTTTCGTCCGAAACCCTGATACTTCGAAAGAGATTGTCCAGTTTGTACACGAAGTGCATCCAGTTTTTGCCGTAACTGTCGTGGAATTGTCACGGCAGATGTCCTTAAGCTAGGACTTAGTCGTGGAGCCATCGCAACTAGGAAGCTTGAAGGGGTTATGCAGGACATGGAACACGAGGGTTTATACTGGTTCAGCCCCTTACGGTGAAGGTAAAGGCCTACGTCCAGTTGAGGTGGTATTAATTAGGGTTTCGATAACCAGGGAGCTAAACAACTATGCCCGGCTCTCGATCAGATTGTTGTCGCTCCTAAGCCGCTGCCGGGTCGTCCCTTTATATAGGGAGGCTCACACCCAGCGGCCCTTAGAGTCCCGGCCGGCTCATAAGAGTGTCCGGCCCGGACTCTAAACAATACTTGCCTTATACTACAAGTTCTACTATAACAATAAAGATTGTACTACGGGCTTTAAGCCATATCCGGGTCTCAGCCCATCTCTGGCCCATTATCTTGGAACTTGGCTCCGGGCTTCTGGCAATGACCCTACGAGTAACCCGGCCCTCCTGGCGGGTGACTCCAAGGTCTATATCCTCAACATTAGGCCCCAGATTGACTTGAGCCGACTCGTGTCGATCTTCAACTCCGCCAACAGAAAAAATCTCCGTCTTACCGTTCGTGTGAAGGCCTTAACCCGGAGTGACGTCATTCTCCGGACTCCGGATAATCCGCCGTAACGTCATCCTCCATTAAGTCCGTTTTTTACTCCGCCAGATCCGCAACGGATCTCTGCTTTTACTGTCTTTCCGAAAATCCAGGCGCCGTGAGGGGGAGATAACCACGCCGTGGTCCCCTTGAATCTCGCGCCCACTTATGACTCTGCCTTATAAATAGGCCGGCCCAGCACTTTCTCCTCACGCTCTCCCTCTTCCTCCTCGCACCGTTGCTCCTTTGCTCGAGCTCCGCCACTGCCGCCGCCGTCGCGCCTCTGGTCTTCATCAACCCGGCCGCTGCTTCACCCTGATTCGGACCAAACTCACGGTGGCGACCTCCGCTCCTTCCAACTCCGGTGAGTCTCCTCTGCCGTGCCAGAACAGATCTGTGGTAGGGTTCGTTCAGTTCTTCGTGTTCATCACCATTGCCTACAGACTCGGTAGTTCTTGTTGCCGCTGTAGTTAGTTGATCTTTAACCTCGCGTAGAACCACTGTGGTAGAGGTTTGAGACCCATTTCATCTATAAGAAACCCTCTTTTTACTGCATAAGAACTGTGTTCAACCTCAAGAACTTCTTTTGCCTCTGTTTTTTAGGTCTAGAAAATTTTCACCTCGCCCGACCATTTTGATCCGAAAAAGTTACTGCAATATGTGAAATCCGTTTTACCACACTTAGTAAAAACTGCAACCCTTGAATCTTGGCGGCTTATGCTTCCGACTTAAAGAAAACACGCGCCGTAGAACTTTCCGGTTTAAAGAGAACCATGCTCCGTAGAATCCTCCGACTTAACTGCAGTAAGCCGTAGATGACCAACTTATCCTGAAAACTCCGACGGCTTAGATAACTCACCGTATCAATATATATCATTAGTTCCCTTCATAAGCCGTCACGGTAGTTTGAATGATAATCCCCGGCTTATAATTAACCCGGACACTTTTCTCTTCCTCATAGACCACCAACCGTCACCATGCCTCCCAAGGCTCCCATCACTTGCAACTGGATGAGATCCAACGTCACTGATGAGACCCTAGCCAACTTTGTTAAGTCCGGATATCTGCCCAAGAAGGAAGTGATGTCCTACCGTGCCCCTGACCCGTCAGAAGAAAGACCACAGCCGAGGGACGGGGAGGTAGTGATCTTTGCAGACCATATGAGCCGGGGCTTCGCACCGCCCGGCTCAAAATTCTTCCGGGACGTGCTCAACTTTTTTGACCTTCGGCCTCAGGATATAGGACCCAATTCCATATCCAACATCTGCAACTTCCAAGTTTTTTGTGAAGTATATCTTGGAGAAGAGCCGAGTCTGCTGCTCTTCAGAGAGCTGTTTTATTTGAACCGCCAAAATGAGTGCGCAAACGGTCCAAGTCTAGAGTTAGGCGGCATCTCCATCCAACGGCGCAGGGACTGTCTATTTCCTTACGCAGAACCGCCAAGTCACCCCAAGGACTGGAATATGACTTGGTTCTACTGCCAAGACACATCCCTGGCTGATGAGAGCCCGCTGCCCGGCTTTCGCCCAACGCGCCTGGAGCCGACTCATCCATTATCCGACAAACTGACTGCCGCAGAACGCCAGCCTCTGCTTCCAACGATCAACAAGATCAAGGCCCTGCTAGGCAACGGTCTGAACGGAATAGACCTGGTCCGGGTCTGGATCTCATGGCGGGTGATCCCATTGAGCCGCCGCCCCGGCTTAATGTGTGAGTACACCGGGCGAAAGGATGACCCGCAGAGACACAGTCGCAATGATCTTCCAGAAGACGTTGCTGAAGAAGAGACCAAGGCTCTGTTAAACGAGAGCCTGGCAGACTGTGGAAGGACCGGGCTAGCCCCGTTCTGCAAGACCAATCCGGCCCCTGCGGTAAGCCGCTGACCTTTAACCTTTCAACTTCTCTTACATGCCACCTTGCTAAGAATTCATTACTGTATTTCTCAGGCTGATGATAAATTCTGGCGGGTCAAGTATGACCATGAGGCGGCCAAGAAGGCCAGGAAGGCGAAGAAAGCCGCCAAGAGAGCCGCCCCTCGCAAAAAAGGAAGCAGACCCACTGCTTCGGAGCTTCTGCAATTAAGCGATAGCTCCGAGTCAGAGGTAACCCTTAAACCTTTAAACTCTTGCCATGTTTGTTGTTTGCTGCTGTCCACTTTACCATCATTTTGCTTATTGATAGGATGACACCGGCGCCAGTAACCCGGTGATTGAAGAGGTAACATTACTCTCCTCCGACTTGGAGCCTTTGCCACAGCTGAAAGTCCGAAGAGTAACCCGGAAAGTAAGCTTTTCTCATCCATTAGCTCATCAAGACCCTCAATTTCTTTTGAAGCAGCAGGTTCACGAAAGCCGGCGTCACACCCGGGCCCGCAAGGACACCGACCTCTCCGCCGGGTTACCCGACGCGACAAGGAAGCGTCGCACTGAGGTTTTTCTCACCTGTACCCTTTTCATCCGTTGGCGGGTGTCATCCGTCAGCCACTCAACTCTTCTGACTCCAATTACCAGGAGACCTCCCCCTCTTCGGGTGACTCCATGCAGTCAAGTCTGCCGGCCTTCAAAACTGCACCCGGGTAATAACAATCTCCTTACATTATCTGTCTGTATTTACTCTTTGTATGCCTAACACTTCTGTCTTTTCAGTGCCCAGGCAAAGCTCACCAAAAGAGCAAAGAAGACCAGGTCAGCCGGAGTGCCAGACTTGCCGGAGCCGGAGACGACGGCTCAAGAGCCGCCAGCCGCCTCCGAAGCCACCATTCCCATGGATACGGCGCCTGAAGCCCCTGCCCCGACCACCAAGACAACGACCGAAGCGTCAGCTAATCCGGAGGCCTCCGGCTCAACCCCACCGGCTAACGACCCGGACGTGGTAATTACCTGGACGGAGTATGTTGAGCCGGGGAGGCCGACCGCACTGGCCCAATGCTCCGTGAAGGGGGAGCTGCTGCAACCCCACCGGGTGAATCTGGATCTCTCGGGCTACACCGATTTGAGCATTGGAGAGCTCGTTTCTGGCTACATCAGCCAGGTTCACAAGAGCCGGGACGCCGAGATCGCCATGGTCAACCAGATCCAACAAAAGTCTGAGGTAACCTTCTGCTGTCTTCTTACTTTCTGCATAGTGATCCCTGTCACGCGAGCCCCAAGTCTATGACTTATACTTGAATATGTTGTAGACTTAGAGTCCAGCTTACTTAATTGAACCGGCAGTATGTAGATAGATACGTTCAATATGCATTAGCCCCCAAGTGCCAAGTGTCTTTGCTTGGAAAACGCTTGGGACTTATAGAATGACTGTTAATAACCCGGAAATATATGCAGGCTGTTGGCAAGAAATTAGAGTTGGACCTGGCGGCTCTCAAGAGCCGGCTAAAGACACAAGAGATGGAGACCCGGAAGGCAAACGCCAAGTTTGTCTCCAGCATCGCCGCTCAAGAGAAGCTGAAGACCGAGTTCGATGCTGAGCGGAAGGCCTGGGCTGAGGAGAAAGCCGCCCTGGTGACCCGGGCAGAATAGGCGGAGAAGGCCCTCAATGAGAAAACCGCTGAGCTCTCCAGCCTAAAGCGCCAGGTTTCCCAGATGGTGGCTGCTATCTTTGGTAAGTCACCTCGCCGGCTTTCATCAAGTCTGTATATGTTATAATTCATCCTTGTCACCGGCTTACCCGATCTTTATTTAAACAGGTCCCAGGAGTGCCAACCTGAACCAGAGCGTGGTCACCAAGTTAAAGGCCGTGTACACCCTGGTGGAACAACTCTACACCGGGTCACAGCGCGCCTTAGCTGTGGTGGCCCTATCCAACGAGGTGCCAACCCATCTGGCCGAAGTCCTGCGCCGGCTCGTTGTTCTGCCACGGCGGATCCAGGAGCTACGCCGAGCTTCCGCAAGATCCGGAGCAATTGCCGCGCTGAGCCGGGCCAAAGCATTCCTGCCGGAGCTAGACCCGGCAGACATCGCCCTGGGTTACCCAAGCCTGAAGGAAGACGGCTCAGCCTTCGACCAGAAGGACTTCGCGGCATGTGTGAAGGCTGTACGCCCGGTGGCCACCATCATCGGGACGACACCGACTTAACCAAGTATCAGCCGGGGTACAACGCGGAGAATCAGAGGATTCCAACCCCTCGCTATGAAGCTCTCAGTCTGATTCCTCCGGCTCGCCAGCACACCTTCGCCCCCGAGATTGACCCGGCCGGGTTAATTGACGAAGAAGCCCAGTTCGAAGCTCTCAGCGGCATCGACTGGAAGTCGTCAACCTTCGAGGTCTTGAGATCAGCCGGAGCAGAAGACGAGCCGGGGACTTCAACTCAACAGGCGTCATAAAGCGGCTGGCGGTTCACCGAACAACGCTCCGTCCTTGAGACTTGGTGAATTTTGTAATAGAATAAGTGCAACAATTTATCTCTGCCGTGCCATCGTGCATGTAATGAATGCTGCAATCCCGTAATGTTATCCTTTTGGTGTTCCTCCGGGTCATAATTATCCCTTTGTCCTTCTCAACCTTAACAGGTGCCGTTAAGTATCTGTATAGAAAAGCAAATCACAAGTCTCAAGGCGGCTTACCACCCTGAGAATCAGGTGTTTGAGATGGATAACCCGGAATATGACTCAAAAAAGGACTGGTCCTTAGTGACACTCTGAACATAGCCATCATAACACACTTAACGGCCTGTAAACATACTTCCGGATTAAATAATTCGGGTAGCACGGTTGGTATCTTAACTCTAATTGACTTGTCTTGATGACATCCATGATGTTCAATTAACAAGATAAATCCAAAATTAAGCCGGCAAGCGAAATCCGGCCATGCACACTTTGTCATAATCAGAGTAGACTTTGTGATAATCAGATCTTAGGGGCTTCCAGTTCGAATACGACCAGAGACCCGGCCTGAAAGGGGTTAAGCCAAGATTCGGATACGATCATATAGCCCCCAATGGGTGTGGCGATGCCAATCAAGAGGGTACCGACAGCTATGTTCTCTTGGGTTCGAATACGACCCATGTTTGAACAGGAAGCCCCCAAGTGATTCTGAAAATTGTTTAACGACGCTGATTCGAATACGATCCACGTCGGTTCTCAGAGGGGTTACACTATGATTCAAATATGACCAAAGGCAACCTCCCAATGAGCTCGGCACTTTGCCAATCAAATGGGTATCGACAGCTATGTTCTCTTTGGTTCGAATGTGACCCATGTTTGAACAGGAAGCCCCCAAGTGATCTTACTACTTACGGCTAGACTCGAATACGATCATAAGCCGGATCCTCCTTTCAAATTAGTATGAGAAAATGACACACGTATATTTGGAGGAGAAAAAAGGACAGAGGTCCTGCTTTATTGCTTATCATAATATATACATGTCTGAGATAAATATGTACACCACAAGAGCCGGTAGCTCAAGTGTAGTAAGGCCGAAGCTGAGCTATATTCCACGGCCGACGGGTCTCCTCCTCAGATTTACGCGAATCTTTACGTTCCCGAATATCAATGAGGTAATATGACCCGTTGTGCAAGTTCTTACTGACTACAAAGGGCCCTTCCCAAGGTGGGGATAATTTGTGTGCATCTGTTTGATCCTGGATGAGCCGGAGCACAAGGTCGCCTTCCTGGAAGACCCGGGATTTGACCCGGCGGCTATGATAACGGCGCAGGTCTTGTTGGTAAATCGCTGAACGGGCTGCTGCCACATCACGCTATTCGTCCAACAAGTCCAGAGCATCTTGGCGCGCCTGTTCATTATCCGTCTCAACATAAGCCGCCACACGAGGTGAATCGTGACGGATGTCGCTGGGAGGACTGCTTCTGCTCCATAAACCATGAAGAAAGGCGTGAAGCCAGTAGACCTGTTAGGAGTAGTGTTGATGCTCCATAAGACGGAGGGCAACTCCTCCACCCAACAACCCGGCGTCCGTTGCAAAGGGACCAAAAGCCGGGGTTTGATGCCCTTCAGAATCTCCTGGTTAGCTCTCTCAGCTTGACCATTGGATTGGGGATGAGCCACTGAAGAAACATCAAGTCGGATATGCTCTCGTTGACAAAACTCCTCCATAGCGCCTTTGGATAAATTGGTGCCATTGTCAGTTATGATGCTGTGCGGAAAGCCGAAGCGGAAAATCACCTTTTTCATAAATTGAACCGCCGTGGCTGCATCGCACTTGCTAACTGGCTCAGCCTCCACCCACTTCGTGAATTTGTCAACTGCCACCAAGAGGTGGGTCTTCTTATCCTTGGACCGTTTAAAAGGCCCAACCATATCAAGCCCCCAGACCGCAAAGGGCCAAGTGATTGGGATCATCCTCAACTCCTGAGCCGGCACATGAGCCCGTCGTGAGAACCTTTGGCAACCATCACACTTACTGACCAAGTCCTCTGCATCAGCGTGAGCCGTCAACCAATAAAAACCATGACGGAAAGCCTTGGCCACAAGGGATTTTGAGCCGGCATGATGGCCGCAATCCCCTTCATGGATCTCGCGCAAGATCTCTTGACCTTCCTCAGGGGAAATACAACGCTGAAATGCCCCTGAAATACTGCGATGATGCAACTCGCCGTTGATAACAATCATTGACTTGGCCCGCCGGGTTATTTTCCTGGCCAAAGTTTCATCCTCAGGCAACTCTCCCCGGGTTATATAAACCAGGTATGGCATTGTCCAGTCTGGTATGACATGAAGAGCCGCCACCAGTCGTGCCTCCGGGTCAGGGATAGCCAAGTCCTCCTCTGTGGGCAACTTAACCGAAGGGTTATATAGGACATCCAGGAAAGTGTTAGGCGGCACCGGCTTTCGCTGAGAGCCGAGCCGGCTTAAAGCATCAGCCGCCTCGTTCTTCCTATGATCAATGTGCTCCACTTGATATCCCTGAAAGTGCCCAGCAATGGCATCAACCTCGTGGCGATAAGCCGCCATGAGGGGATCCTTAGAATCCCAGGTGCCTGATACTTGTTGAACCACCAAATCTGAGTCCCCAAAGCACCGTACCCGGCTTAAGCTCATCTCCTTAGCCACCCGAAGACCGTGGAGTAAAGCCTCGTATTCAGCCGCATTGTTAGTGCAAGGAAACATCAATTGTAGCACATACTGGAACTTGTCACCCCTAGGGGAGGCCAATACAACACCAGCCCCCGAGCCCTCCAGCTGCCTGGACCCATCAAAGTGAATAGTCCAATAAGTGTTATCCGGCTTTTGCTCAGGCACTTGCGACTCTGTCCAATCATTAATAAAATCCACCAAAGCCTGAGATTTAACAGCAGTGCGTGGCACATATTTGAGGCCATGAGGCCCAAGTTCAATAGCCCACTGAGCAATTCTCCCTGTAGCCTCTCTGTTCTGGATAATATCCCCAAGAGGGGCAGAACTGACCACAGTGATGGGATGACCCTGAAAATAATGCTTGAGTTTCCGGCTCGCCATGAACACACCATATACAAGCTTCTGCCAGTGCGGGTATCGCTGCTTGGACTCAATAAGCACCTCACTGACATAATAAACCGGCCGCTGAACCGGATGCTCCTTACCCGTCTCCTTACGCTCCACCACCATAGCCACACTGACGGCTCGTGTGTTTGCCGCCACATACAGTAGCAAGGGCTCCTTATCAACCGGAGCAGCAAGGACGGGGGGCTCTGCCAGTTGCTTTTTCAAATCCTCAAAGGCGGTATTAGTTGCATCATTCCAGACAAAGTTATCAGTTTTCTTCAGCAACTGGTATAAGGGCATAGCCTTCTCACCCAAGCGGCTTATGAACCGGCTTAAAGCAGCGATGCGACCCGCCAAACGCTGAACATCATTTATACATGCCGGCTTAGCTAGGGAGGTGATAGCTTGATCTTCTCCGGGTTAGCCTCAATGCCTCTGTCAGAAACCAAGAAGCCCAATAGTTTGCCTGCAGGAACACCAAAAACACACTTGGCCGGGTTAAGCATCATCTTGTAGACCCGGAGATTATCGAAGGTTTCCCTTAAGTCATCTATTAGGGTTTCCTCCTTGATGGATTTAACCACAATATCGTCCACGTAAGCGTGAACATTGCGCCCGATCTGTTTATGAAGACAATTCTGTACACAACGCTGGTAAGTCGCCTGTGCACACTTGAGTCCAAAGGGCATAGACACATAGCAGAAGGCTCCGAAGGGAGTGATGAACGCCGTCTTCTCCTGGTCCTTAACTGCCATCTTAATCTGATGATACCCGGAATAGGCATCCAAGAAACTTAAGCGTGCACAACCTGCCGTAGCATCAATGATTTGATCAATACGGGGGAGAGCAAAAGGATCAGCCGGACACGCCTTGTTCAAGTCCGTGTAGTCCACACACATCCGCCAGGTGCCGTTCTTCTTGAGTACGAGCACCGGGTTAGCCAACCACTCTGGGTGAAAAACCTCAACAATGAACCCGGCCGCCAAGAGCCGGGCCACTTCTTCACCAATAGCTTTCCGCCTCTCTTCGTTAAACCGTCGAAGGAACTGTCTGACCGGCTTAAATTTTGGATCAACATTGAGAGTGTGCTCAGCGAGTTCTCTAGGTACACCTGGCATGTCAGAAGGTTTCCACGCGAAGATGTCCCTATTCTCACGGATGAACTCGATGAGCGCGCTTTCCTATTTCGGGTCCAGATTTGCACTGATGCTAAACTGCTGAGACGAGTCACCTGGAACAAAATCAACAAGTTTAGTCTCATCAGCTGATTTAAACTTCATTGCTGGTTCATTCTCCGTGGTTGGCTTTTTCAGAGAGGTCATATCTGTTGGGTCAACATTGTCTTTATAAAATTTCAACTCTTCTGTGGCACAAACAGACTCCGCATAAGCTGCGTCACCTTCCTCACACTCCAGAGCCACTTTCCGGCTGCCGTGAACCGTAATGGTCCCGTTGTGACCCGGCATCTTGAGCTGTAAGTACACATAACACGGCCGTGCCATGAACTTGGCGTAAGCCGACCGTCCAAATATGGCGTGGTATGGACTTCTTATCTTGACCACCTCAAAGGTCAACTTCTCCACCCTGTAGTTGTTCTCGTCACCAAAAGCCACTTCCAGTTCGATCTTGCCGACTGGATAAGCCGATTTACCGGGTACCACACCATGGAAGATAGTATTTGACTGGCTGAGGTTTTTATCAACTAGCCCCATACGACGGAAAGTCTCATAATAGAGGATGTTGATGCTGCTGCCTCCATCCATGAGTACCTTTGTGAACTTATAGCCTCCCACCTGAGGAGCCACCACTAAGGCCAGGTGGCCCGGGTTATACACCCGGGGAGGGTGATCCTCCCTACTCCACACTATGGGCTGCTCAGACCATCGTAAGTAGCGTGGAACCGCCGGCTCAACAGCATTAACAGCCCTCTTGTGAATCTTCTCGTCTCGTTTGCACAAACTAGTGGTGAACACATGATACTGTCCACCGCTAAGCTGCTTTGGGTTGGTCTGATAACCCCCCTGCTGCTGTTGATGACCCTGACCAGACTGTTGATTAAAGCCCCCTTGGCCGTTCTGAGGACCGGAATTTGACCCGCCGCCCGGGCCATGAAAGCCGCCGGTGCCTGAGCCGCTGGCGCCTGAGCCGCCACCCGGACCATTGTAGTTTTTAAAGGCCTTCATGATAGCACAATCCTTCCACAGATGAGTCGCTGGCTTCTCTCTAGAACCGTGTCTCGGACAAGGTTCATTCAACAGCTGCTCCAGAGAAGGTCCTGACCCGCCGCCTCGGGGAGGGGGCCTCCCCTTGCGTCGCTGGTTATTACCTTGAGAGTTGGTGTTGGCTACAAACTCTAGGCTGCCATCGGCCTTGCGCTTGCCTCCTCCTTGGTTCCCCGGGCTAAACTGAGGACCCTTGCCGTTGCCGTTCTTCTTTCCCTTCCCTGTCCTTTCATCATCTGAAGGGGGATCCTTGGTACCATCGGAATCGGCGTACTTGACAAGAGCCGCCATCAGTGTGCCCATATCGGTACAGTCACGCTTAAGCCGCCCGAGTTTCATCTTTAGGGGCACAAAACGACAGTTTTGTTCCAACATTAAGACTGCAGAGCCGGCATCCATCTTATCCGATGAATGTATGATCTCCTTGACCCGGCGAACCCAACGGGTCGTGGATTCACCCTCCTGCTGCTTACAGTTAGTCAGATCCACAATTGACATAGATTGCCTGCAGGTATCTTTGAAGTTTTGAATGAACCGGGCTTTCAGCTCAGCCCAAGACCCAATGGAGTTCGGCGGTAACCCTTTCAACCACGTGCGGGCAGTTCCATCTAACATCATGGTGAAATATTTGGCCGCCTCACTGACTTCCAGCAATTCCATAGCCATCTCATAACTCTCAATCCAGGCTGCAGGCTGTAAGTCTGCTGTATAGTTAGGCACCTTCCTAGGTCCTTTGAAGTCCTTGGGTAGACGTTCATTACGGATAGCTGGCACCAAACAAGGGACACCCCCGGTTCTGGTAGGGATACCCGCATCAACGGACGTCGTCGGATAAGCCGGGGGGGTCTGGTAAGCCGTCAATTGAGGCGCCTGCTCCGCCTCCTGGCGTGCTTGGTCTGCTACGTAGAAGGCTCCATTATGAGCCGGGCCATGACCAGGGGGCGGGTCATGGCGTCGGACATTACTTGAGCCGGTCGCCGAGACCATGTGCCGGCTGTAACTCGGGCTCTGCCCTGGACGAGGGGTTGAATGGATCCTATCCCGGCTGTAGGAGCACGCCTCTTGTTGCGCCAGTGCTGTCTGAAGGAGTTCTCTGACCCGGCGGGTCTCAATAGCCGTCGGAGAGTCGCCATCAACGGGCAGAACCGCCAGCCGTGCCGCCGCGGCGACCATGTTCTCCAGCGGGTTATTATAATGGCCCGGGGGTATTGGCACATACTGAGGCGGGGCAGGGGCCCCCTGGGGAGGCCCCATCACTCGTGGTTGAATAAGGGGTCCAGATCCGGGTGCTACGACCCCCGGCGGGTGACTAGACCCTGCACCTGGCGTGCTGAAGAGGTTGCGCGGATCGTAGACCGGCGGGAGTCGAGATTGAGCCTTTTGATGCCTCCTTCTCATGACCTCATTGGCCGCGTTCTGATCCATCGTGAGTTGGAAGGACTGCGCCTGAATCAGCTGAGTCCGGGCATCGAGAGCCGCCCGCTCCGCAGCCAGCCTGATCCCTTCCGCTGCAAGGTCCTCTTTAGCTTTTATCAGATCCAATTTTAGCTGTGCCACCGCCGCATCATGCTGAACTTGATCCGCCGGGTCGACTGTGGCGGTTAACAGGGCCGTCATCTTATCCGTGAGATCCATCAGCACCTGAGCCGGGGAAGGCACCGGGTTTCCCGATCCGGCAGCGGGGTTCTGAACAGGATGCGCACCAGCCATAAAAACTCCGACCTGACTTGGCGGCTCAAAAAGGTCCGGAATACTGTTGCCATCGGAACAACTCATGAGCCTGCCATCTTGAAGTTGGTACAACGAGTTTGACTCATCAGTGGCCGACTCGCCGTCAGAGCCGGCGGCCGCCTCATCACCAGACCCGGATGGATCAGAGGGCCCTCCGTGGATGCATCCCACAAAAGCGCGCCTTAAGGCAGGCAGGGCCCGGGCAGGTCGTGCGCGCTGAGCCGTTTCGATGAGATCGGCGCGGAGATCCGGCTCGGGGCCCGGCTCACCAATCTTGCCGATGAAGACATGAATTCCACCGGAGGGGACCCGGTACCCGTACTCCACTGAGCCGGCGTCGGGGCCCCAGTCCGCATCGTCGATGTAGAGCTTGCCGCGACGACTCTTGGTCATCCGGCCCACAGCGTATCCCTTGAGCCCTTCGAAGCTGCCCTACAAGAACTCAAATCCACCGTGCGCCAGCCCCACGGTGGGCGCCAACTGTCGTGGAATTGTCATGGCAGATGTCCTTAAGCTAGGACTTAGTCATGGAGCCATCGCAACTAGGAAGCTTGAAGGGGTTATGCAGGACAAGGAACACGAGGGTTTATACTGGTTCAGCCCCTTACGGTGAAGGTAAAGGCCTACGTCCAGTTGAGGTGGTATTAATTAGGGTTTCGATAACCAGGGAGCTAAACAACTATGCCCGGCTCTCGATCAGATTGTTGTCGCTCCGAAGCCGCTGCCGGGTCGTCCCTTTATATAGGGAGGCTGACACCCAGCGGCCCTTAGAGTCCTGGCCGGCTCATAAGAGTGTCCGGACCGGACTCTAAACAATACTTGCCTTATACTACAAATTCTACTACAACAATAAAGATTGTACTACGGGCTTTAAGCCATATCCGGGTCTCAGCCCATCTCTGGCCCATTATCTTGGAACTTGGCTCCGGGCTTCTGGCAATGACCCTACGAGTAACCCGGCCCTCCTGGCGGGTGACTCCAAGGTCTATATCCTCAACAGTAACCATCTCTACTATTTTGCACATGCTATGTGGGTGAAATAATGATGCCATGACAAGTTTCAACTTTTTCAGAGTTCATTTGTAGTGCTTTTCAATTTCAAGGTCATTTAGCTCAAAACAAATTAGTAAATGCAAGAAAATAGCAAATGATGTCAGATAGGTTGAAAGTTCATGACATGGCTTTGAATGGTGCATACCGAACACACAAAAAGTCTGGAGTTATAATAAGTTTTAAAAAATGAAGTGCCTTCGTAACAGATGAGTTTTCGTCCGAAACCCTGATACTTCGAAAGAGATTGTCTAGTTTGTACACGAAGTGCATCCAGTTTTTGCCGTAACCCTCTCTACTTTTTTCACATGCTATGTGGGTGAAATGATGATACCATGCCAAGTTTCAACCTTTTGAGAGTTCATTTGTAGTGCTTTTCAATTTCAGGGTCATTTAGCTCAAAACAAATCAGTAAATGCATGAAAAATAGAAAATGAAGGCAGAAAGGGTTGAAAGTTGATGATGTGGCTTTGAATGGTGCATAATGAACACATAAAAAGTCTGGAGTTGTAATAAGTTTTAAAAAATGCAATGCCTTCGTAACAGATGAGTTTTCGTCCGAAACCCTCATACTACAAAAGAGGTTGTCCAGTTCGTGCATGAAGTGCATCCAGTTTTTGTCGTCACCCTCTCTACTTTTTTGCCCATGCTATATGGGTGAAATGATGGTACCATGTCAAGTTTCAACCTTTTCAGAGTTCATTTGTAGTGATTTTCAATTTCAGGGTCATTTAGCTCAAAACAAATCTGTAAATGCATGAAAAATAGCAAATGAAGGCACAAAGGGTTGAAAGTTGATGACGTGGCCTTGAATGGTGCATACTGAACGCACAAAAAGTCTGGAGTTGTAACGAGTTTTAAAAAATGAAGTGTGTTTGTAACAGATGAGTTTTCGTCCAAAACCCTGATACTTCGAAAGAGATTGTCCAGTTTGTACACGAAGTGCATCCAATTTTTGCCGTAACCCTCTCTAGTTTTTTGCACATGCTACGTGGGTGAAATGATGATACCATGCCAAGTTTCAACCCTTTTAGAGTTCATTTGTACTGCTTTTCAATTTCAGGGTCAGTTAGCTCAAAACAAATCAGTAAATGCATGAAAATAGCAAATGAAGGCAGAAAGGGTTGAAAGTTCATGACGTGGCTCTGAATGGTGTATACTGAACGCACAAAAAGTCTGGAGTTGTACTAAGTTTAAAAAAATGATGTGCCTTTGTAACAGATGAGTTTTCGTCCGAACCCCTGATACTTCGAAAAAAATTATGCAGTTTGTACACGAAGTGCATCTAGTTTTTGCAGTAACCATCTGTACTATTTTGCACATGCTATGTGGGTGAAATGGTGATACCATGCCAAGTTTAAACCTTTTCAGAGTTCATTTGTAGTGCTTTTCAATATCAGGGTCATTTAGGTCAAAACAAATCAGTAAATGCATGAAAAATAGCAAATGAAGGCAGAAAGGGTTGAAAGTTGATGACGTGGCTTTGAATGGTGCATACTGAACGCACAAAAGTCTGGAGTTGTAATAAGTTTTAAAAAATGAAGTGCCTTTGTAACAGATGAGTTTTCGTCCAAAACCTTGATACTTCGAAAGAGATTGTCCAGTTTGTACACGAAGTGCATCCAGTTTTTGCCGTAATCCTCTCTACTTTTGGCACATGCTATGTGGGTGAAATGATGATACCATGCCAAGTTTCAACCTTTTCAGAGTTCATTTGTAGTGCTTTTCAATTTCAGGGTCATTTAGCTCAAAACAAATCAGTAAATGTATGAAAAATAGAAAATGAAGGCAGAAAGGGTTGAAAGTTGATGACGTGGCTTTGAATGGTGCATAATGAACACACAAAAAGTCTGGAGTTGTAATAAGTTTTAAAAAATGAAATGCCTTTGTAACATATGAGTTTTCGTCCGACACCCTGGTACTTCGAAAGAGATTGTGTAAACATGTAAAAATATACATAAAAAATACATTGATCAGTAGCGCATGTCAGCCAAAACGCGCTACTGCTATGTGTAAACATGTAAAAATATACACCAAAAGTTATAGTGATCATTAATGATCTTTTTGTGTACAATATGAATTGTCAATATGAGTCCTCACCGGTTTAGAAACCGGAGAAGACTCATATCGCGGCCACAAATTCTACACATGGAGTTCAATGAAGACCAAGTGGTTGTGATAGTTTGAGAAGTAACATATTTAAGGTGGTAAAAATCCTGTTAGCGGAGCAAGGTGGGACTAAAAAACCGCTGCTAATAGAATCAACTAAAAAACTCTAGTACCGGTTGGTGGCATGAACCGGTACTAAAGGGGCTGGTGGGGCCCCAGCCTGAAAACAGCCTGCCACAGCCTCTTTAGTACCGGTTCGTGGCATGAACCAGTACTAAAGGTTCGCCACGAACCGGTACTAAAGAGCACCGCCCGCCTAGCCATTGGAACGGACACTAATGGTCACAGTAGTGCCGGTTCAATTACAAACCGGGATTAATGAGCTTCACATTAGGCCATTTTTCTACTAGTGTAAACCTTTTAGTACCGGTTGGTGTTACCAACCGGTACTAAAGGTCTCCCAGCCCCCGGCGCTGGCTCGTGCCACGTGGTGGCTCTTTTGTGGCGGTTCATGTTGAACCGGTACTAAAGGGGGGACCTTTAGTCCCCACCCTTTTGTGCCGGTTACGGAACCAACACTAAAGGGCCTTACGAACCGGTGATATAGCCCAGTTCTGCACTAGTGTAGAGAGTACTATATGTATCTACGTCGAATGCATTCATCATTAGTTGGTGCATAAACCGTGTGGGAACAATTTAAGAATAATGGGTTACGTTCCTAATTATAATGCTGGGTTTAATGCTGATGATTGGTGCATTCATACCCTCCTAACCCTCTTTGCAAGCATTTTATAGGATATTCAAGTATGAAATATTCGCTGTTTTTTTCTTTTAGTATTCACTATTCACTATGGTTTGCTTTAGATACTCCCTCCGATCCAAAAAAGTGTCATGGCTGAGTTCTTTGGTCAAGAACTATCTTCAATTTTTTATTTTGGCCTCACTGAATTTAAGTGGATGCAGTAAAAAATTGAATTGTATCCAAGCCAAGCTAGCGTTTTGGGCTTAAGGGTGCCACGAGCCGATCCCAGGCTCCCAGCCCGCCTCTTACATGGAGGACATCGAGTTCATGTGGAACAAAACTACAAGCACCCATGCAATAACGCCATCAACATCAAGACCGAGGCACTGGTTGCCTGTGCCCGAAGATCATGTCAAAGCTAACATTGATGTAGCGTGTCTCGCAATGGCTTGTTCGGTGCTGTTGGCGCAATTTGTAGGGATGGAACATGTGCTTTCTTGGGAGCATCAACAGTTGTAATCAGGAACATCAATGATCCTCAAGTACTTGAAACACTAGCCATCAGGGAGGCACATGCCCAATCAGAAGATCTATACATAAACCAATTTTTTGTTGCATCCGTTTGCAAGGTGGCCATTGATGCAAATAAGGAGGGAAGCTCAGCAAGTTTCGGTGCTATAGTTCAGGAAATAGTAGCTAGATCTAGTAATTTTTGTTCATGTGTTTTTAGTTATGAGTATAGAACCTCCAATATGGAGGCTCATAATCTCGCAAAGTTTGCTTTATCGTTAGCGTATGGGCGCCATGTCTGATTAGGATATCCCGGTGATATTGTATTCGTCCCTGAAAACATCGTGACGTACGGAGTAATAAAGCTTTGTGAGTTCTAAAGAAAAAACTCGATTGGTGTCTTTAAGTTTGATTATTCAACATTCGATTCGAATGTATTGTTAACAGTTCCAAAAAATATATTACCATTTTTTTACATGAGGAGCATAGGTTTTTTTGTTTCATTATCATTTGTAAGTTCAGTTTGAGGAATGATGTTTTTTCTTAGGTGCTCATTTTTTTTCTGTCCTTCAATTTAATGTTTTTATCCAACGTTTAAATTCACAAGGTTAATCAAGTAACTTGTTACCTACTACTCCTTATTACCTAAGTAAGAATATTTATTCGTAAGTTACGTCTGTTAGTTCTTCATGGGCAATTGGGCATGCAGCTGGTCCATAGTTATGATTGTGAATTCTATTCCATCTAGTGGGAAAGATCATGCACCTTCCACTCTTCCAGTAGTTTGGAAAAGTATATGTCGCATCAGTGGGAAAGAAGTAGCACAACAATCTTTCATCAGAAGCAACCTAACAGTCCTATACAATTCACTGATTCACACAACCACAGGTATTCTAGAAGAGATGTTGAGATCTTTAGGGTTTAAAATTTAGAATTTTGTATATCAGATGTCATCAGTAACAAGCTAGCTGTTGCGCACATTCTGTTGAAATTTCCCTTGGCATCGGATGCGTGCACATCCATGCATGCATGTTGCCCGCGCGCCAAACTTGGAGCAGCCGATCGACTCGTACGTCGCTGGCCGCGGGCCCAGCCCGACTCCTATACATACCCCTGCGCCATGGCCGCCATAAGCCCGTACGGCAAAGCTCGCAGCTTAGTAGCCACGTAGTTTCCCATTCTCCAACAGCGCTGGGGCAGTTAGCAATGGCGCACAGGGTCCTGGAGCTGACGCTGGTGTCGGGTCACAACCTGAAGGATGTCAATGTGTTCAGCCGCATGGAGGTGTACGCCATCACGTCCGTGTTCGGCGACCCTCGCACGCGGCGGTGCAGCCAGGTCGACCGCGACGGCGCCAGGCACCCGACGTGGGACGAAACGTTCCTGTTCACCGTCCCGCCGACGGCCGCCAAGGCCGCTGCCGCGGGCGCCTACCTCCACGTGCTCCTCCGCACGGAGCGCCTCTTCGGCTTCGACGACCGCGACGTTGGCGAGGTGTTCATCCCTCTCGCCGACCTTCTCGCCTGCGCCTGCGTCGGCGGCCCGCCGCGGTGCGCGTCGTACCCGGTCCGGAAGGTGCACTGCACCGAGCACCGGGGCATGCTCACCCTGGCGTACCGCTTCGGCCCCGTGATGTCGCCATGGCAGTACTATCCTCCGACGTACGTCTACGCGCCGGAGGCGGCGGTGCCGCGCTACCCTCAGGCGTGTGCTCTCATGCCGCCGGCTCCCAAGCCAGCCGCCGGCTGCGGCGCGGCCGCCGCGTCGCCAGCGGAGAAGAATTATTGCGTAAGGAACGGCAGCTTCGCGATGGGGCTCGGCGCGGGGCTGCTCGGCGGAGGCTTCGGTGGAATGGTGTTCGGCGACATGCCGCCGTCGGACAAGGCGGCTCATGACTCCGGGTACAAGCCTACGGCCGACGGTGCAGGGGTCGCCTTCTGAAAACTTCCCATATTCATCAGGATGTATAACTAAATAAGTACGTACGTCAAACTTGAATAAATAAAAACTTGACATGTTCATCAGGATCGTGAGATGCACACGGTCCAGATAGCTTGGTACATTCGGTCAGTCCTGTAGTCTACTTGTCTGTACTCTGTACTGCGTTGTTACTTTACGCGCTGTCCATTGCAGTGTACTTCCTCCATAAATTAATATAAAAGTGTTTAGATCACTACTTTAGTGATCTAAACACTTTTATATAAGTTTACAGAGGGAGTACTTGCTTACTCGATTCCTTCTGCTGTGAGTGATTAAACTTCAAAGTTCAATTCCATTACAAATTAACAACAGCAGCATGCATCTGTGATCCCAAGTGCAGCTGTGGAAGCGAAGTGTAAGAGCATCGATCCACAACAATGTTTATATTTTTTCGAAAAGGGGGATTACCCCTGCAACAATGTTTATTGGAGGCGACGTTTGTGATCCAATGCATGTACTTGTGACAATCAGGGTCGTCGGATCAAACTCAAGATGGGTAACGATATGTTTTTCGAATCGGTCACCGCGGAAGAGAATCCACATCTGAATTCCATTCAAAATAGGAGCATAAGGAGAACAATGGTGAGCCTGATCGTACCCGGATGTACTCAAACCACGAGTCGATGGCTACTCTAAGGCTCGACATCTTGAACAAGACAAACCATATCATGAGACTACTAATGATGTTGATTAGGGTTGCATTTGTAAGTTGGTCGATGTCATGGAACACCTGTGCATTCCAGGAATAACAAACAAATATTCGCGGGATTGCGACGATCAAAGGGTGCCAAACGCACCCAAACCTCTTGGGGAGGTTGCAAGAACATGAGTTGAAGAGAAGGTTGTTAGTCGGTTGCCCAACCGCAAGGATGTCGAGCTGATCCCGGACCGCATTGACGTGGCAGCAGTCAAAGAAGAGGTGGAAACAATTTCCAAATGGATGGGGGCACCATTGCGAGTCAGGTTAGTCTACAACGACTTATGATAGGAAGTTCAGCTTCGTGTTGAGATGATCATGCAGCCGCAGCCAGGCTAGAGGACCACATTGGCGCAACCGAGGTGTTATTGACCTGGCAAGTGAAGTAGTGGTATGTACCTCAATTTGAGAACCATACTTCATCGATGAGGAAGAGCTTCTCCTGGCCACCCAACATATCAAGATCCTGCAACAAAGAATGAAGAGGAACAACTTCGGTGAAAGATCAAGATTATTGACTATAGAGGGGGGGGGGGGGGGGGGTGAATAGGAGATTATAAAATTTCCAACAGAAAAATTAGAGTAAACAACATATATAAAGAACTAGAACCAGATCTGAGAATATAACTACAGAAACAAAAACAGATCTAGACAAGTACAACAGTAAAGACAAAATCAAAAGGTAGGAACAAGTACGAACTCACATGAACAAGTATAAACTAGCATGAACAGAGCAAGAACAAGTGCTACTCAAATAAGTAAAGGATTGCAGAGAACAAGATATCTGATGTAGTTTCCGAAGTGTAAGTTGTTTGCAACTGAAGGAAATATGCCCTAGAGGCAATAACAAAGTTGTTATTTATATTTCCTTATATCATGATAAATGTTTATTGTTCATGCTAGCATTGTATTAACCAGAAACTTAGTACATGTGTGGATACATAGACAAACAGAGTGTCCCTAGTATGCCTCTACAAGACTAGCTCGTTAATCAAAGATGGTTAAGTTTTCTAACCATAGACATGTGTTGTCATTTGATGAACGGGATCACATCATTAGAGAATGATGTGATGGACAAGACCCATCCGTTAGCTTAGCATTAATGATCGTTTAGTTTTATTGCTATTGCTTTCTTCATGACTTATACATGTTCCTCTGACCATGAGATTATGCAACTCCCGAATACCGGAGGAACACCTTGTGTGCTATCAAACGTCAAAACGTAAATGGGTGATTATAAAGATGCTCTACAGGTGTCTCCGATGGTGTTTGTTGAGTTGGCATAGATCGAGATTAGGATTTGTCACTCCATGTATCGGAGAGGTATCTCTGGGCCCCCTCGGTAATGCACATCACTATAAGCCTTGCAAGCAATGAGTTAGTCACGGGATGATGCATTATGGAACGAGTAAAGTGACTTGCCGGTAACGAGATTGAACTAGGTATGATGATACCAACGATCGAATCTCGGGCAAGTAACATACCGATGACAAAGGGAACAACGTATGTCGTTATGCGGTTTGACCGATAAAGATCTTCGTAGAATATGTAGGAGCCAATATGAGTATCCAGGTTCCGCTATTGGTTATTGACCGGAGATGTGTCTCGGCCATGTCTACATAGTTCTCGAACCCGTAGGGTCCGCACGCTTAACTTTCGATGACGATTTGTATAATGAGTTATATGATTTGATGACCGAAGATTGTTCGGAGTCCCCGATGACATCACGGACATGACGAGGAGTCTAGAAATGGTTGAGACATAAAGATTGATATATTGAACGATGTTATTCGGACACTGGATGAGTTCCGAGAGGTACCGGATAATTATCGGAGTGCCGGAGGGTTATCGAAACCCCCGGGGGAACTAATGGGCCTTGATGGGCCTCAGTGGGGAGAGAATAAGGGCCACAAGAGGCTGGCCGCCCCCCCCCCTTGGGTCCGAATTGGACTAGGGGAAGGGGGCGGCGCCCCCCTTTCCTTCCCTTCCCCCTCTCCCTTCCTTCTTCCCCCTTTCCTCTAGGTGGAATCCTACTAGGACTTGGAGTCCTAGTAGGACTCCTCTCTCCTGGCGCATCCTACAGGGGCCGGCTGGCCTCCCCCTCCCCTCCTTTATATACGGGGGCAGAGGCACCCTAGAACACACAAGTTTCTCTTAACCGTGTGCGGTGCCCCCTCCACAGTTACACACCTCAGTCATATCGTCGTAGTGCTTAGGCGAAGCCCTGCGCCGGTAACTTCATCATCACCGTCACCACGTCGTCGTGCTGACGGAACTCTCCCTCGACCTCAACTGAATCAAGATCTCGAGGGACATCATCGAGCTGAACGTGTGCTGAACGCGGAGGTGTCGTACGTTCGGTGCTTGGATCGGTTGGATCGCGAAGACGTTCGACTACATCAATCGCGTTACTAAACACTTCTGCTTTCGGTCTACGAGGGTACGTGGACAAACTCTCCCCCCTCGTTGCTATGCTTCTCCTAGATAGATCTTGCGTTATCGTTGGATTTTTTTGAGATACTACGTTCCCCAACAGTGGCATCCGAGCCAGGTCTATGCATAGATGTTATATGCACGAGTAGAACACAAAGAGTTGTGGGCGATAATAGTCATACTGCTTACCAGCAACGTCTTACTTTGATTCGGGGGTATTGTTGGATGAAGTGGCCCGAGCCGACATTACATGACCGCGTTCATGAGACTGGTTCTACCGACGTGCTTCGCACACAGGTGGCTAGCGGGTGTCTGTTTCTTCAAGTTTAGTTGAATCGAGTTTGGCTACGCCCGGTCCTTGTTGAAGGTTAAAACAGCACACTTGATGAAAAATCGTTGTGGTTTTGATGCGTAGGTAAGAACGATTCTTGCTAGAATCCTGTAGCAGCCACGTAAAATTTGCAATAACAAAGTAGAGGACGTCTAACTTGTTTTTGCAGGGCTTGCTGCGATGTGATATGGTCAAGACGTGATGAGATATAAATTGTTGTATGAGATGATCATGTTTTGTAACAGTTACCGGCAACTAGCAGGAGCCATATGGTTGTCGCTTTATTGTATGAAATGCAATCCCCATGTAATTGCTTTACTTTATCACTAAGCGGTAGCGATAGTCGTAGAAGCAATAGTTGGCGAGACGACAACGATGCTTCGATGGAGATCAAGGTGTCAAGCCGGTGACGATGGTGATCATGACGGTGCTTTGGAGATGGAGATCAAAGGCACAAGATGATGATGGCCATATCATATCACTTATTTTGATTGCATGTGATGTTTATCATTTATGCATCTTATTTTGCTTAGTACGGCGGTAGCATTATAAGATGATCCCTCACTAAATTTCAAGGTATAAGTGTTCTCCCTAAGTATGCACCGTTGCTACAGTTTGTCATGCCGAGACACCACGTGATGATCGGGTGTGATAAGCTCTACGTTCACATATAACGGGTGCAAACCAGTTTTGCACACGCAGAATACTCGGGTTAAACTTGACGAACCTAGCATATGCAGATATGGCCTCGGAACACTGAGACCGAAAGGTCAAGCGTGAATCATATAGTAGATATGATCAACATAATGATGTTCACCATTGAAAACTACTCCATCTCATGTGATGATCGGACATGGTTAAGTTGATATGGATCACGTGATCATTTAGATGACTAGAGGGATGTCTATCTAAGTGGGAGTTCTTAAGTAATATGATTAATTGAACTTTAATTTACCATGAACTTAGTACCTGATAGTATTTTGCATATCTATGTTGTTGGAGATCAATGGCCCGTACTACCGTTCCCTTGAATTTTAATGCGTTCCTAGGGAAAGCTAAGTTGAAAGATGATGGTAACAATTACACGGACTGGGTCCGTAACTTGAGGATTATCCTCATTGCTGCACAGAAGAATTACGTCCTGGAAGCACCGCTAGGTGTACCACCCTCGCCAGCAACTGCAGACATTGTGAATGCCTGGCAGTCGCGCGTTGATGACTACTCGATAGTTCAGTGTGCCATGCTTTATGGCTTAGAACCGGGACTTCAACGACATTTTGAACGTCATGGAGCATATGAGATGTTTCAGGAGTTGAAGTTAATATTTCAAGCAAATGCCCGGATTGAGAGATATGAAATCTCCAATAAGTTCTATAGATGCAAGATGGAGGACAATAGTTCTGTCAGTGAACATATACTCAGAATGTCTGGGTACCACAACCACTTGACTCAACTGGGAGTTAATCTTCCTGATGATAGTTTCATTGACAGAGTTCTTCAATCACTGCCACCAAGCTACAAAAGCTTCGTGATGAACTATAATATGCAAGGGATGGATAAGACAATTCGCGAGCTCTTCGCGATGCTAAAGGCTACGGAGGTAGAAATCAAGAAGGAGCATCAAGTGTTGATGGTTAACAAGACCACTAGTTTCAAGAAAAAGGGCAAAGGGAAGAAGGGGAACTTCAAGAAGAATGGAAAGCAAGTTGCTGCTCAAGTGAAGATGCCCAAGTCTGGACCTAAGCCTGAGACTGAGTGCTTCTACTGCAAAGGAAATGGTAACTGGAAGCGGAACTGCCACAAGTATTTGGCGGATAAGAAGGATGGCAAAGTGAAAGGTATATTTGATATACATGTTATTGATGTGTACCTTACTAATGCTCGTAGTAGCGCCTAGGTATTTGATACTGGTTCTGTTGCTCATATTTGTAACTCAAAACAGGGGCTGTGGATTAAACGAAGATTGGCTAAGGACGAGGTGACGATGCGCGTGGGAAACGGTTCCAAAGTCGATGTGATCGCCGTTGGCACGCTACCTCTACATCTACCTTCGGGATTAGTTTTAGACCTGAATAATTGTTATTTGGTGCCAGCGTTAAGCATGAACATTATATCTGGATCTTGTTTGATGTGAGACGGTTATTCATTTAAATCGGAGAATAATGGTTGTTCTATTTATATGAGTAATATCTTTTATGGTCATGGACCTTTGATGAGTGGTCTATTTTTGTTGAATCTCGATAGTAGTGATACACATATATATATAGTATTGAAGCCAAAAGATATAAGTTTAATAATGATAGTATAACTTATTTGTGGCACTGCCATTTAGGTCATATTGGTGTTAAGCGCATGAAGAAACTCCATGCTGATGGGATTTTGGAATCACTTGATGCTTGCGAACCATGCCTCATGGACAAGATGACTAAAACTCCGTTCTCCGGAACAATGGAGCGAGCAACATACTTGTCGGAAATAATACATACCGATGTATGCGGTCCAATGAGTGTTGAGGCTCGCGGCGGGTATCGTTATTTTCCGACCTTCACAGATGATTTGGGCAGATATGGGTATATCTACTTAATGAAACATAAGTCTGGAACATTTGAAAAGTTCAAAGAATTTCAGAGTAAAGTGGAAAATCATCATACAAGAAAATAAAGTTTCTATGATCTGATCGTGGAGGAGAATATTTGAGTTATGAGTTTGGTCTTCATTTGAAACAGTGCGGAATAGTTTCGCAACTCACGCCACCTGGAACACCACAGTGTAATGGTGTGTCCGAACATCGTAACCGCACTTTATTGGATATGGTGCGATCTATGATGTCTCTTACTAATTTATCGCCATCATTTTGGGGTTATGCTTTAGAGACGACTGCATTCACGTTAAATAGGGCACCATCTAAATCCGTTGAGACGACACCATATGAACTGTGGTTTGGCAACAAACCCAAGTTGTCGTTTCTTAAAGTTTGGGGCTGCGATGCTTATGTGAAAAAGCTTCAACCTGATAAGCTCGAACCCAAATCGGAGAAATGTGTCTTCATAGGATACCCAAAGGAAACTGTTGGGTACACCTTCTATCACAGATCTGAAGGCAAGATATTTGTTGCTAAGAATGGATCCTTTCTATAGAAGGATTTTCTCTCGAAAGAAGTGAGTGGGAGGAAAGTAGAACTTGATGAGGTAATTGCACCTGCTCCCGAATTGGAAAGTAGTTCATCACAGAAGTCAGTTCCAGTGATTCCTACACCAATTAGTGAGGAAGCTAATGATAATGATCATGAAACTTCTGATCAAGTTACTACCAAACCTCGTAGGTCAACCAGAGTATGATCCACACCAGAGTGGTATGATAATCCTGTTCTGGAGGTCATGTTACTTGACCATGATGAATCTACGAACTATGATGAAGCGATGATGAGCCCAGATTCCGCGAAATGGCTTGAGGCCATGAAATCTGAGATGGGATCCATGTATGAGAACAAAGTATGGACTTTGGTTGACTTACATGATGATCGGCAAGCCATAGAGAATAAATGGATCTTCAAGAAGACTGACGCTGATGGTAATGTTACTGTCTACCAAGCTCGACTTGTTGCGAAAGGTTTTCGACAAGTTCAAGGAGTTGACTACGATGAGACCTTCTCACCTGTAGCGATGCTTAAGTCTGTCCGAATCATGTTATCAATTGCCGCATTTTATGATTATGAAATTTTGCAAATGGATGTCGAAACGGCATTCCTTAATGGATATCTTAAAGAAGAGTTGTATATGATGCAACCAGAAGGTTTTGTCGATCCAAATGGTGCGAACAAAGTGTGCAAGCTCCAGCGATCCATTTATGGACTGGTGCAAGTCTCTCGGAGTTGGAATATACGCTTTGATAGTGTGATCAAAGCATATGGTTTTATACAGACTTTTGGAGAAGCATGTATTTACAAGAAAGTGAGTGGGAGCTCTGTAGCATTTCTGATATTATATGTGGATGACATATTGTTGATCGGAGATGATACTGAATTTCTGAATAGCATAAAAGGATACTTGAATAAGAATTTTCAATGAAAGACCTCGGTGAAGCTGCTTATATATTGGGCATCAATATCTATAAAGATAGATCAAGACGCTTAATTGGACTTCCACAAAGCACATACCTTGATAATGTTTTGAAGAAGTTCAAATGGATCAGTCAAAGAAAGGGTTCTTGCCTGTGTTCCTGTAACGCCCACGATGCGGCTATATCTCCCACGTGTCGAGGCACGACTTAGAGGCATAACCGCATAGTGGTTTTGTCGCAAGAAGGGTCATCTTCACACAATCCCATGTAATGAACAAGAATGGGATAAAGAGTTGGCTTACAATCTCCACTTCACACAATACATAAATATCATCATACATCATCCAAAATACAAGCATATAGACCGACTACGGTCAAAATCCAGATGAAAATAAGACAACCCCAAATGCTAGATCCCCGATCGTCCCGACTGGGCTCCACTACTGATCATCAGGAAAAGACACATAGTAACGACCATGTTCCTCATCGAACTCCCACTTGAGATCGACGCCGTCATCTGCACTGGCATCGTCGGCACCTGCAACTGTTTTGGTAGAATCTGTGAGTCACGAGGACTCAGCAATCTCACACCCGCGAGATCAAGACTATTTAAGCTTGTAGGAAAGGGTGGTGCAATGAGGTGGAGCTGCAGCGGCAAAAGCATATATGGTGGCTAACTTGCGCAAATGAGAGCGAGAAGAGAAGCAACGGAACGGACGTCATCTAGCAATGACCAAGAAGTGATCCTGAACACCTACTTACGTCATTCATAACACAGACCGTGTTCACTTCCCGGACTCCGCCGAGAAGAGACCATCACGGCTACACACGCAGTTGATGTATTTTAATTGGGTCAAGTGACAAGTTATCTACAACCGGACATTAACAAATTCCCATCTGCCTCATAACCGCGGGCATGGCTTTCGAAAGATAATACCCTGCAGGGGTGTCCCAACTTAGCCCATCATAAGCTCTCACGGTCAACGAAGGATAAACCTTCTCCCGGAAAGACCCGATCAGTCTCGGAATCCCGGTTTACAAGACATCTCGACAATGGTAAAACAAGACCAGCAAAGCCCCCGAATGTGCCGACAAATCCCGATAGGAGGTGCACATATCTCGTTCTCAGGGCACAACGGATGAGCCAGACGTCGTGTTGGCATAGACCCTGGTTGCCCAGGGGGCGCCGGACATCGCTCGGTTTGGGCCAGCACTCGAAGGAGCACTGGTCCGGGGGTTTAAAATAAGATGACCCTCGGGCTCGCGAAAACCCGGGGGAAAAAGGCTTAGGTAGCAAATGGTAAAACCAAGGTTGGGCCTTGCTGGAGGAGTTTTATTCAAGGCGAACTGTCAAGGGGGTCCCATAAATCACCCGACCGTGTAAGGAACGCAAACTCAAGGAACATAAACCCGGTATAACAGTAACTAGGGCGGCAAGAGTGGAACAAAACACCAGGCATAAGGCCGAGCCTTCCACCCTTTACCAAAATATATAGATGCATTAATTAAATAAGAGATATTGTGATATCCCAACATATCCATGTTCCAACATGGAACAAACTTCAACTTCACCTGCAACTAGCAACGCTATAAGAGGGGCTGAGCAAAAGCGGTAACTTAGCCAAACAACGGTTTGCTAGGAAAGGATGGTTAGGGGCTGACATGGCTAAAATGGGAGACATAATATAGCAAGTGATAGGTAGCGGAGCATGGCAATAGAGCGAACAACTAGCATAGCAAAGATAGAAGTGATTTCGAGGGGTGGTCATCTTGCCTGCAAGGTTCTCAGAGTTGTCGAAAGCTTGATCCTCGTAAGCGTACTCAACAGGTTCCTCGTTCACAAACTCGTCTCCCGGCTTTACCCAAGACAATAACACAAACAAACGGAACCACAATCAACAACGAGAAATGCACAAGCAACATGATGCAAAACATGTATGATATGCAAGATATGATATGCGATGCATATGCGTGCTCCGGAAGGGAAATGATGAACATGGAAGTAACTTGGCAAACCAAGCATGCCACTGGAAAGATGAGATGATTTCGCTCGAAATCGATATAAAGATCACCGGAATCAGATGCACGGTTTGCAAATGGCAAGCAAAACAAGAATGACACGAATCTGCGATAAACAGCAAGATAGCACATAAAATGCAACAAGTAACAATGCTACAGCACCCCAATATAGCAACAAAGCACATGACAGAAATCTACAGGAGATGCTTGACAAAAGATGAACACTGAGCTACGGCTAGTTCACAACATATCAAGCTCAAACAAGCATGGCAAAAGTGCAAAAGATTACAGCTTCACAGACTTAGTGAAAAACTGGAGATGGCAGTAAACAGCATCAGGTAGCAATGTTCAGAGCACGAAATCAGCATGCTACAGGTACTTAACATAGCAAAATAAGGCATGGAAGTGTTCTACTAAATGCACATGACAAAAGTCCCTTACTGACCATAAGCCAAAAAGGACCAGAAGATATGATGGCAAGCATGTAAACATAGCAAATTCGTTATCAGGTTCCAGACTTAGCAGAAAACAGAGCATGGCAGAAATATTAATGTGTAGGCCTCTTTGTGAGCTTGATGAACTCACTACAGAGAAATGCATGACAAACCAAGCATACCTACAGAAGATGGCATGTTTATGAAGCTATCCATGGCAAGAACAAATGCATAGCATGTATGGATCAACTACAATAAGCTTGGCAAGATTGCAAATCATGTTAAGAATCTGCCAGAAATATTTTATAGCAAAAGTAGAGCAAGATTGAGTCATGCTATGGCACTCCATAATTTCAAACAATTGCAGGAATGTATCAATTATAACTATAGCTACACAACATCCTTAGTGAACATCTCCGAAATATGCATGGATCTCTCTGTAGCATCAAGTTTACATGGCAACAAAATTACAGCAAACAAAGACTTAGAGAAATCACTAAGTCCCTGAAATCAGAAATATTACGGGGCCTAATTTGCATGCTTGTGCTAGTCACCACAGAGATCACAAAAATACATGGACTACACCACTGGAAAGATGGCATGGCATACTTCAAAACACATGTAGAGCTCATGCCCAAAAGATGCACAGATTAAATGATACAAAAATGACAAATCTCCAAGTTCTGTCAAGAACCAGAGAATAACAGCAACTAGTCCTCTTCCAACAGATATTTGGGAATCAAGATGACCTCTAATGAACAAGGTGCAATTGAACAAAATGAAGAGCATCACGAGACGAACAATTTGACATATTACACACGCGAATCGGAGCTACATGCACGGAGTTACGGAGCTATGAACAGAGGCATATGTAGTAAACTTTGGAGGACTTGGCGAAAAAAAGGGACGAGGAAAAGTCAACGGGAGGCTACCAGATCGGATCGAGGGAAGAGCTCGGGCTCGACGGCGCTCGGGTGCTCCGGTGGGCTGCTCGCCGGTGGGGAGGAAGCAGGGCGGCGGCGAGGTAGGCCGGAGGAGGAGAGGACGGCGCGGCGAGCTCCGGCGACGAGGGCGGCACGGCGGCGCGGGGCGGCGCGACCGCGGCGGCGGGGCACGGCGGGGCCGGGCGGCGGCGAGGCGGCGGGGCCGGCCGGCGCGGCGGCGGCGGGGAGGCTGCGGCAGAGACGGCAGCGCGGCGCGGGCCCGGTCGGGGCGCGGGCGGGCCGGCCTCGGGCCGCGGCGGCGCGAAGGCAGCGGCGACACGTGGCGGCGGCGCAGGCGGGCGGACGTGTCCGTCGGCAGACGATTTCGTCCGGCGGCGCGCGGTGGAGAAGCTAGGGTTTCGTCTGGGATTCGTATACGGGAGGAGATGCTCTTTTATAGGTAGAGGGAGCTAGGAGACTTCAAATGAGGTGCGGTTTTCGCCCACACGATCGTGATCGAACGACCTAGAGCATGGAAGAGAGTTTGGTGGGTTTTGGGCTGGTTTTGGAGGGGGGTTTTGCTGGACACTCAAATGGACTTTGCGGATGCCCGGTTAACCGTTGGAGTACCAAACGACCTCCGAATGGAACGAAACTTGACCGGTAGTCTCCGGGTGGTATAATAAGGCCACTTGACAAGCCTCGGTCCATCCCGAGAAAGTTTGACACACGCACACGAAAGAAAGCAAGAGGGGTGCACCGGAGGAGATAGGAGCGCCGGATTGCAAAACGGACAACGGGGAAAATGCTCGGATGCATGAGACGAACACGTATGCAAATGCAATGCACATGATGACATGATATGAAAATGCATGACATGAAAAAATACAAAATGAAAGACAAAACCCGACAACGGAGGGAAAATCATAACACATAGCCGGAAATGGCAAGAGTCGGAGTTACAAATATGGCAATTACATGCGGGGTGTTACAGTTCCAAGGTGTGAAGTTGAGTCAGACTCAATGCCCGACCACTGTAGAAGATAGAGAGAAAATGAAAGTCATTCCCTATGCCTCAGCCATAGGTTCTATCATGTATGCAATGTTGTGTACCCAACCTGATGCGTGCCTTGCTATTAGTTTAGCAGGGAGGTACCAAACTAATCCAGGAGTGGATCACTAGACAGCGGTAAAGAACATCCTGAAATACCTGAAAAGGACTAAGGATATGTTTCTCGTTTATGGAGGTGACAAAGAGCTCGTCGTAAATGGTTACGCCGATGCAAGCTTTGACACTGATCCGGATGACTCTAAGTCACAAACCGGATACGTATTTATATTGAATGGTGGAGCTGTCAGTTGGTGTAGCTCCAAGCAGAGCGTCGTGGCGGGATCTACGTGTGAAGCGGAGTACATAGCTGCTTCGGAAGCAGCAAATGAAGGAGCTCATATCTGATCTAGGTGTAATACCTAGTGCATCAGGACCAATGAAAATCTTTTTTGACAATACTGGAGCAATTGCCTTGGCGGAATCCAGATTTCACAAGAGAACCAAACATCAAGAGACGCTTCAATTCCATCCGCGATCAAGTTAAGGAGGGAGACATAGAGATTTGCAAGATACAAACGGATCTAAATGTTGAAGACCCGTTGATTAAGCCTCTCTCACGAACAAAACATGATCAACACCAAGACTCCATGGGTGTTAGAATCATTACTATGTAATCTAGATTATTGACTCTAGTGCAAGTGGGAGACTGAAGAAATATGCCCTAGAGGCAATAATAAAGTTGTTATTTATATTCCCTTATATCATGATAAATGTTTATTATTCATGCTAGCATTGTATTAACCAGAAACTTAGTACATGTGTGGATACATAGACAAACAGAGTGTCCCCAGTATGCCTCTACTAGACTAGCTCGTTAATCAAAGATGGTTAAGTTTCCTAACCATAGACATGTGTTGTCATTTGATGAACGGGATCACATCATTAGAGAATGATGTGATGGACAAGACCCATCTGTTAGCTTAGCATTAATGCTCGTTTAGTTTTATTGCTATTGCTTTCTTCATGACTTATACATGTTCCTCTGACCATGAGATTATGCAACTCCCGAATACCGGAGGAACACCTTGTGTGCTATCAAACGTCACAACGTAACTGGGTGATTATAAAGATGCTCTGCAGGTGTCTCCGATGGTGTTTGTTGAGTTGGCATAGATCAAGATTAGGATTTGTCACTCCGTGTATCGGAGAGGTATCTCTGGGCCCTCTCGGTAATGCACATCACTATAAGCCTTGCAAGCAATGTGACTAATGAGTTAGTCACGGGATGATGCATTACAGAACGAGTAAAGAGACTTGCTGGTAATAAGATTGAACTAGGTATGATGATACCGACGATCGAATCTCTGGAAAGTAACATACCGATGACAAAGGGAACAACGTATGTTGTTATGCGGTTTGACCTATAAAGATCTTCGTAGAATATGTAGGAGACAATATGAGCATCCAGGTTCCGCTATTGGTTATTGACCGGAGATGTGTCTCGTGTTGGGGAACGTAGTAATTTCAAAAAAAATCCTATGCACACGCAAGATCATGGTGATGCATAGCAACGAGAGGGGAGAGTGTTGTCCACGTACCCTCGTATACCGAAAGCGGAAGCGTTATCACAACGCGGTTGATGTAGTCGTACGTCTTCACGATCCGACCGATCAAGTACCAAACGCACGGCACCTCCGAGTTCAGCACACGTTCAGCTCGATGACGTCCCTGGAACTCCGATCCAGCCGAGTGTTGAGGGAGAGTTTTGTCAGCACGACGGCGTGGTGACGATGATGATGTTCTACCGACGCAGGGCTTCGCCTAAGCTCTGCAACGATATTATCGAGGTGTAATATGGTGGAGGGGGGCACCGCACACGGCTAAAATATCGTATATCAATTGTGTGTCTAGAGGTGCCCCCCTGCCCCCGTATATAAAGGAGCAAGGGGGGAGGCCAGCTGCCCTTGGGGCGCGCCAAGGAGAGGGGGGGAGTCCTCCTCCTAGTAGGAGTAGGACTCCCCTTTCCTAGTCCAACTAGGAAGAGAGGGGGAGGGGAAGGAAAGAGAGGGAGAGGGAGAGGGAAAGAGGGGCCGCGCCCCCCTCCCCTAGTCCAATTCGGACTCCTCATGGGAGGGGGCGCGCCACCTCCTAGCTGCTGCCCTCTCTCTCCCCTCAGGCCCACTAAGGCCCAATACTTCCCCGAGGGGTTCCGGTAACCCCTCCGGCACTCCGGTTTTATCCGAAACTTCTCCGGAACACTTCCGGTGTCCGAATATAGTTGTCCAATATATCAATCTTTATGTCTCGACCATTTCGAGACTCCTCGTCATGTCCGTGATCACATCCGGGTCTCCGAACAACCTTCGGTACATCAAAACATATAAACTCATAATATAACTGTCATCGTAACGTTAAGCGTGCGGACCCTACGGGTTCGAGAACTATGTAGACATTACCGAGACACCTCTCCGGTCAATAACCAATAGTGGAACCTAGATGCTCATATTGGTTCCTACATATTCTACGAAGATCTTTATCGGTCAGACCGCATAACAACATACGTTGTTCCCTTTGTCATCGGTATGTTACTTGCCCGAGATTCGATCGTCGTTATCTCGATACCTCGTTCAATCTCGTTACCGGCAAGTCTCTTTACTCGTTCCGTAATACATCATCCCGCAACTAACTCATTAGTCACAATGCTTGCAAGGCTTATAGTGATGTGCATTACCGAGTGGGCCCAGAGATACCTCTCCGACAATCGGAGTGACAAATCCTAATCTCGAAATACGCCAACCCAACAAGTACCTTTGGAGACACCTGTAGAGCACCTTTATAATCACCGATTTACGTTGTGACGTTTGGTAGCACACAAAGTGTTCCTACGGTAAACGGGAGTTGCATAATCTCATAGCCATAGGAACATGTATAAGTCATGAAGAAAGCAATAGCAACATACTAAATGATCGGGTGCTAAGCTAACGGAATGGGTCAAGTCAATCACGTCATTCTCCTAATGAGGTAATCCCGTTAATCGAATGACAACTCATGTCTATGGCTAGGAAACATAACCATCTTTGATTAACGAGCTAGTCAAGTAGAGGCATACTAGTGACACACTGTTTGTCTATGTATTCACACATGTATTATGTTTCCGGTTAATACAATTCTAGCATGAATAATAAACATTTATCATGATATAAGGAAATAAATAATACTTTATTATTGCGTCTAGGGCATATTTCCTTCAGTCTCCCACTTGCACTAGAGTCAATAATCTAGATTACACAGTAATGATTCTTACACCCATGGAGTCTTGGTGCTGATCATGTTTTGCTCGTGGAAGAGGCTTAGTCAACGGGTCTGCAACATTCAGATCCGTATGTATCTTGCAAATTTCTATGTCTCCCACCTGGACTAAATCCCGGATGGAATTGAAGCGTCTTTTGATGTGCTTGGTTCTCTTGTGAAATCTGGATTCCTTTGCTAAGGCAATTGCACCAGTATTGTCACAAAAGATTTTCATTGGTCCCGATGCACTAGGTATGACACCTAGATCGGATATGAACTCCTTCATCCAGACTCCTTCATTTGCTGCTTCCGAAGCAGCTATGTACTCCGCTTCACACGTAGATCCCGCCACGACACTTCACTTAGAACTGCACCAACTGACAGCTCCACCGTTCAATGTAAATACGTATCCGGTTTGCGATTTAGAATCGTCCGGATCAGTGTCAAAGCTTGCATCAACATAACCACTTACGATGAGCTCTTTGTCACCTCCATAAATGAGAAACATATCCTTAGTCCTTTTCAGGTATTTCAGGATGTTCTTGACCGCTGTCCAGTGATCCACTCCTGGATTACTTTGGTACCTTCCTGCTAAACTTATAGCAAGGCACACATCAGGTCTGGTACACAGCATTGCATACATGATAGAGCCTATGGCTGAAGCATAGGGAACATCTTTCATCTTCTCTCTATCTTCCGCAGTGATCGGGCATTGAGTCTTACTCAATCTCACACCTTGTAGTACAGGCAAGAACCCTTTCTTTGCTTGATCCATTTTGAACTTCTTCAAAACTTTGTCAAGGTATGTGCTTTGTGAAAGTCCAATTAAGCGTCTTGATCTATCTCTATAGATCTTAATGCCTAATATATATGCAGCTTCACCGAGGTCTTTCATTGAAAAACTCTTATTCAAGTATCCCTTTATGCTATCCAGAAATTCTATGTCATTTCCAATCAGCAATATGTCATCCACATATAATATCAGAAATGCTACTGAGCTCCCACTCACTTTCTTGTAAATACAGGCTTCTCCAAAAGTCTGTATAAAACCAAATGCTTTGATCACACTATCAAAGCGTTTATTCCAACTCCGAGAGGCTTGCACCAGTCCATAAATGGATCGCTGGAGCTTGCACACTTTGTTAGCTCCCTTTGGATCGACAAAACCTTCCGGTTGCATCATATACAACTCTTCTTCCAGAAACCATTCAGGAATGCAGTTTTGACATCCATTTGCCAAATTTCATAATCATAAAATGCGGCAATTGCTAACATGATTCGGACAGACTTAAGCATCGCTACGGGTGAGAAGGTCTCATCGTAGTCAATCCCTTGAACTTGTCGAAAACCTTTCGCAACAAGTCGAGCTTTATAGACAGTAACATTACCATCAGCGTCAGTCTTCTTCTTGAAGATCCATTTATTTTCAATGGCTTGCCGACCATCGGGCAAGTCAACCAAAGTCCATACTTTGTTCTCATACATGGATCCCATCTCGGATTTCATGGCTTCAAGCCATTTTGCGGAATCTGGGCTCACCATCGCTTCTTCATAGTTCGTAGGTTCGTCATGGTCTAGTAACATAACCTCCAGAACAGGATTACCGTACCACTCTGGTGCGGATCTTGATCTAGTTGACCTATGAGGTTCAGTAATAACTTGATCTGAAGTTTCATGATCATTATCATTAACTTCCTCACTAATTGGTGTAGGTGTCGCAGAAACTGATTTCTGTGATGATCTACTTTCCAATAAGGGAGCAGGTACAGTTACCTCATCAAGTTCTACTTTCCTCCCACTCACTTCTTTTGAGAGAAACTCCTTCTCTAGAAAGGATCCATTCTTAGCAACGAATATCTTGCCTTCAGATCTGTGATAGAAGGTGTACCCAACAGTCTCCTTTGGGTATCCTATGAAGACACATTTCTCCGATTTAGGTTCGAGCTTATCAGGTTGAAGTTTCTTCACATAAGCATCGCAACCCCAAACTTAAAGATACGACAACTTTGGTTTCTTGCCAAACCATAGTTCATAAGGCGTCGTCTCAACGGATTTCGATGGTGTCCTATTTAGAGTGAATGCAGCCGTCTCTAAAGCATAACCCCAAAAAGGTAGCGGTAAATCAGTAAGAGTCATCATAGATCGCACCATATCTAATAAAGTACGATTACGACGTTCGGACACACCATTACGCTGTGGTGTTCCGGGTGGCGTGAGTTGCGAAACTATTCCACATTGTTTAAAATGTAAGCCAAACTCGTAACTTAAATATTCTCCTCTACGATCTGATCGTAGAAACTTTATTTTCTTGTTACGATGATTTTCAACTTCACTCTGAAATTCTTTGAACTTTTCAAATGTTTTAGACTTATGTTTCATTAAGTAGATATACCCATATCTGCTCAAATCATCTCTAAAGGTGAGAAAATAACGATATCCACCACGAGCCTCAATATTCATCGGACCACATACATCTGTATGTATGATTTCCAATAAATCTGTTGCTCTCTCCATTGTTCCGGAGAACGGTGTTTTAGTCATCTTGCCCATGAGGCACGGTTCGCAAGTACCAAGTGATTCATAATCAAGTGATTCCAAAAGTCCATCAGTATGGAGTTTCTTCATGCGCTTTACACCGATATGACCTAAACGGCAGTGCCACAAATAAGTTGCACTGTCATTATCAACTCTGCATATTTTGGCTTCAACATTATGAATATGTGTGTCACTACTATCGAGATTCATTAAAAATAAACCACTCTTCAAGGGTGCATGACCATAAAAGATATTATTCATATAAATAGAACAACCATTATTCTCTGATTTAAATGAATAACCGTCTCGCATCAAACAAGATCCAGATATAATGTTCATGCTCAACGCTGGCACCAAATAACAATTATTTAGGTCTAATACTAATCCCGAAGGTAGATGTAGAGGTAGCGTGCCGACGGCGATCACATCGACTTTGGAACCATTTCCCACGCGCATCGTCACCTCGTCCTTAGCCAATCTTCGCTTAATCCGTAGCCCCTGTTTCGAGTTGCAAATATTAGCAACAGAACCAGTATCAAATACCCAGGTGCTACTGCGAGCATTAGTAAGGTACACATCAATAACATGTATATCACATATACCTTTGTTAACCTTGCCATCCTTCTTATCCGCCAAATACTTGGGGCAGTTCCGCTTCCAGTGACCAGTCTGCTTGCAGTAGAAGCACTCAGTTTCAGGCTTAGGTCCAGACTTGGATTTCTTCTCCTGAACAGCAACTTGCTTGCTGTTCTTCTTGAAGTTCCCCTTCTTCTTCCCTTTGCCCTTTTTCTTGAAACTAGTGGTTTTACTGACCATCAACACTTGATGCTCCTTTTTGATTTCTACCTCCGCTGCCTTTAGCATTGCGAAGAGCTCGGGAATTGTCTTATTCATCCCTTGCATGTTATAGTTCATCACGAAGCTCTTGTAGCTTGGTGGCAGTGATTGAAGAATTCTGTCAATGACGCTATCATCCGGAAGATTAACTCCCAGTTGAATCAAGTGATTATTATACCCAGACATTTTGAGTATATGCTCACTGACAGAACTATTCTCTTCCATCTTGCAGCTGTAGAACTTATTGGAGACTTCATATCTCTCAATCCGGGCATTTGCTTGAAATATTAACTTCAACTCCTGGAACATCTCATATGCTCCATGACGTTCAAAACGTCGTTGAAGACCCGGTTCTAAGCCGTAAAGCATGGCACACTGAACTATCGAGTAGTCATCAGCTTTGTTCTGCCAGACGTTCATAACTTCTGGTGTTGCTCTTGCAGGAGGCCTGGCACCTAGCGGCGCTTCCAGGACGTAATTCTTCTGTGCAGCAATGAGGATAATCCTCAAGTTACGGACCCAGTCCGTGTAATTGCTACCATCATCTTTCAACTTTGCTTTCTCAAGGAACGCATTAAAATTCAACGGAACAACAGCACGGGCCATTTATCTACAATTAACATAGACAAGCAAGATACTATCAGGTACTAAGTTCATGATAAATTCAAGTTCAATTAATCATATTACTTAAGAACTCCCACTTAGATAGACATCCCTCTCATCATCTAAGTGATTACGTGATCCAAATCAACTAAACCATGTCCGATCATCACGTGAGATGGAGTAGTTTCAATGGTGAACATCACTATGTTGATCATATCTACTATATGATTCACGCTCGACCTTTCGGTCTCCGTGTTCCGAGGCCATATCTGCATATGCTAGGCTCGTCAAGTTTAACCTGAGTATTCCGCGTGTGCAACTGTTTTGCACCCGTTGTATTTGAACGTAGAGCCTATCACACCCGATCATCACGTGGTGTCTCAGCACGAAGAACTTTCGCAACGGTGCATACTCAGGGAGAACACTTTTATCTTGAAATTTTAGTGAGAGATCATCTTATAATGCTACCGTCAATCAAAGCAAGATAAGATGCATAAAAGATTAACATCACATGCAATCAATATAAGTGATATGATATGGCCATCATCATCTTGTGCTTGTGATCTCCATCTCCGAAGCACCGTCATGATCACCATCGTCACCGGCTCGACACCTTGATCTCCATCGTAGTATCGTTGTCGTCTCGCCAACTTATTGCTTTTACGACTATCGCTACCGCTTAGTGATAAAGTAAAACAATTACATGGCGATTGCATTGCATACAATAAAGCGACAACCATATGGCTCCTGCCAGTTGCCGATAACTCGGTTACAAAACATGATCATCTCATACAATAAAATATAGCATCATGTCTTGACCATATCACATCACAACATGCCCTGCAAAAACAAGTTAGACGTCCTCTACTTTGTTGTTGCAAGTTTTACGTGGCTGCTACGGGCTTAGCAAGAACCGTTCTTACCTACGCATCAAAACCACAACGATAGTTTGTCAAGTTGGTGCTGTTTTAACCTTCGCAAGGACCGGGCGTAGCCACACTCGGTTCAACTAAAGTGAGAGAGACAGACACCCGCCAGTCACCTTTAAGCAACGAGTGCTCGCAACGGTGAAACCAGTCTCGCGTAAGCGTACGCGTAATGTCGGTCCGGGCCGCTTCATCTCACAATACCGCTGAACCAAAGTATGACATGCTGGTAAGCAGTATGACTTATATCGCCCACAACTCACTTGTGTTCTACTCGTGCATAGCATCAACGCATAAAACCAGGCTCGGATGCCACTGTTGGGGAACGTAGTAATTTCAAAAAAATTCCTACGCACACGCAAGATCATGGTGATGCATAGCAACGAGAGGGGAGAGTGTTGTCCACGTACCCTCGTAGACCGAAAGCGGAAGCGTTATCACAACGCGGTTGATGTAGTCGTACGTCTTCACGATCCGACCGATCAAGTACCGAACGCACGGCACCTCCGAGTTCAGCACACGTTCAGCTCGATGACGTCCCTCGAACTCCGATCCAGCCGAGTGTTGAGGGAGAGTTTCGTCAGCACGACGGCGTGGTGACGATGATGATGTTCTACCGACGCAGGGCTTCGCCTAAGCTCCGCAACGATATTATCGAGGTGTAATATGGTGGAGGGGGGCACCGCACACGGCTAAAATATCGTATATCAATTGTGTGTCTAGAGGTGCCCCCCTGCCCCCGTATATAAAGGAGCAAGGGGGGAGGCCGGCTGCCCTTGGGGCGCGCCAAGGAGAGGGGGGGAGTCCTCCTCCTAGTAGGAGTAGGACTCCCCTTTCCTAGTCCAACTAGGAAGAGAGGGGGGAGGAAAGAGAGGGAGAGGGAGAGGGAAAGAGGGGCCGCGCCCCCCTCCCCTAGTCCAATTCGGACTCCTCATGGGAGGGGCGCGGCACCTCCTGGCTGCTGCCCTCTCTCTCCCCTCAGGCCCACTAAGGCCCAATACTTCCCCGGGGGGTTCCGGTAACCCCTCCGGCACTCCGGTTTTATCCGAAACTTCTCCGGAACACTTCCTGTGTCCGAATATAGTCGTCCAATATATCAATCTTTATGTCTCGACCATTTCGACACTCCTCGTCATGTCCGTGATCACATCCGGGTCTCCGAACAACCTTCGGTACATCAAAACATATAAACTCATAATATAACTGTCATCGTAACGTTAAGCGTGCGGCCCCTACGGGTTCGAGAACTATGTAGACATGACCGAGACACCTCTTCGGTCAATAACCAATAGCGGAGCCTGGATGCTCATATTGGTTCCTACATATTCTACGAAGATCTTTATCGGTCAGACCGCATAACAACATACGTTGTTCCCTTTGTCATCGATATGTTACTTGCCCGAGATTCGATCGTCGGTATCTCGATACCTAGTTCAATCTCGTTACCGGCAAGTCTCTTTACTCATTCCGTAATACATCATCCCGCAACTAACTCATTAGTCACAATGCTTGCAAGGCTTATAGTGATGTGCATTACCGAGTGGGCCCAGATATACCTCTGCAACAATCGGAGTGACAAATCCTAATCTCGAAATACGCCAACCCAACAAGTACCTTTGGAGACACCTGTAGAGCACCTTTATAATCACCATTTACGTTGTGACATTTGGTAGCACACAAAGTGTTCCTCCGGTAAACGGGAGTTGCATAATCTCATAGTCATAGGAACATGTATAAGTCATGAAGAAAGCAATAGCAACATACTAAACGAGGGTGCTAAGCTAACGGAATGGGTCAAGTCAATCACGGCATTCTCCTAATGAGGTGATCCCATTAATAAAATGACAACTCATGTCTATGGCCAGGAAACATAACCATCTTTGATTAACGAGCTAGTCAAGTAGAGGCATAAAAGTGACACACTGTTTGTCTATGTATTCACACATGTATTATGTTTCCGGTTAATACAATTCTAGCATGAATAATAAACATTTATCATGATATAAGGAAATAAATAATAACTTTATTATTGCCTCTAGGGCATATTTCCTTCATCTCGGTCATGTCTACATAGTTCTCAAACCCGTAGGGTCCGCACGCTTAACGTTCGATGACGATTTGTATTATGAGTTATATGATTTGCTGACCGAAGATTCTTCGGAGTCCAGGATGAGATCACGAACATGACAAGGAGTCTCGAAACTGTCGAGACATAAAGATTGATATGTTGTACGATGTTATTCGGACACCGGATGAGTTCCGAGAGGTACCGGATAATTATCGGAGTGCCGGAGGGTTATCGGAACCCCCGGGGGAACTAATGAGCCTTGATGGGCCTTAGTGGGGAGAGAGGAAGGGCCACAAGGGGTTGGCTGCGTGCCCCCCTTGGGTCCGAATTGGACTAGAGGAAGGGGGCGGCGCCCCCCTTTCCTTCCCTTTCCCCCTCTCCCTTCCTTCTTCCCCCTTTCCTCAAGGTGGAATCCTACTAGGACTTGGAGTCCTAGTAGGACTCCTCTCTCCTGGCGCGCCCTACAGGGGCCGGCCGGCCTCCCCCCTCCTTTATATACGGGGGATGGGGGGCACCCTAGAACACACAAGTTTCTCTTAACCGTGTGCGGTGCCCGCCTCCACAGTTACACACCTCAGTCATACCGTCGTAGTGCTTAGGCGAAGCCCTGCGCCGATAACTTCATCATCACCATCACCACGCCGTCGTGCTGAACTGGATCAAGAGCTCGAGGGACGTCATCGAGCTGAACGTGTGCTGAACGCGGAGGTGCCGTACGTTCGGTGCTTGGATCGGTTGGATCGCGAAGACGTTCGACTACATCAACGACGTTACTAAACGTTTCCGCTTTCGGTCTACGGGGGTACGTGGACACACTCTCCCCTCTCATTGCTATGCTTCTCCTAGATAGATCTTGCGTGATCGTAGGAATTTTTTTGAAATACTACATTCCCCAACAGCAACAACTCTACATCTTTGTTGGAGAGGTTGAGCAACATGCACCGAAGTCACTTAGACTGCACATTGTTCTCCTTGAGCTAAGTTGCTCAGAACTCACACAATTACTCATGGTAGACCATGTGATGATATCTGAACTGTTATAAATAGGTTTGTGGCTGATCCACAATTCAGATGCTAACAAATCAACACCTAATTGTTGTGGAAAATGATACGTCTCCAACGTATCTATAATTTTTGATCGTTCCATGCTATTATATTATCTGTTTTGGATGTTTAATGGGCTTTAATATGCTCTTTTATATTATTTTTGGGACTAACCTATTAACCGGAGGCCCAGTGCCAGTTGTTGTTTTTTTTGCCTATTTCAGTATTTCGCAGAAAAGGAATATCAAACGGAATCCAAACAGAACGAAACCTTCGCGAGGATCTTTCTTGGAACAAACGCAATCCAGGAGAATTGGAGTGGAAGTCAGAGACGCAAGGAGGCGGCCACGAGGTAGGAGGGCGCGCCCCCCACCCTCGTGGGCCCCTCGTAGCTCCACCGACGTACTTCTTTTGCCTATATATACCCTTGTACCCTAAAAACATCCAGGAGAGCCACGAAACCACTTTTCCACCGCCGCAACCTTCTGTACCTATGAGATCCCATCTTGGGGCCTTTTCCAGCGATCTGCCGGAGGGGGATTCGATCACGGAGGGCTTCTACATCAACACCACAGCCTCTCCGATGATGTGTGAGTAGTTTACCACAGACCTTCGGGTCCATAGTTATTAACTAGATGGCTTCTTCTCTCTCTTTGGTTCTCAATACAAAGTTCTCCTCGATGTTCTTGGAGATCTATTCGATGTAATATTCTTTTGCAGTGTGTTTGCCGAGATCCGATGAATTGTGGGTTTATGATCAAGATTATCTATGAACAATATTTGGTACTTCTCTGAATTCTTATATGCATGATTTGATGTCTTTGCAAGTCTCTTCGAATTATCGGTTTAGTTTGGCCTACTAGATTTATCTTTCTTGCAATGGGAGAAGTGCTTAGCTTTGGGTTCAATCTTGCAGTGTCGTTTCCCATGACAGTAGGGGCAGCAAGGCACCTATTGTATTGTTGCCATCGAGGATAAAAAGATGGGGTTTATATCATATTGCTTGAGTTTATCCCTCTACATCATGTCATCATGCCTAATGCGTTACTCTGTGCTTATGAACTTAATACACTAGATGCATGCTGGATAGCGGTCGATGTGTGGAGTAATAGTAGTAGATGCAGAATCATTTCGGTCTACTTGACACGGACGTGATGCCTATATTCATGATCATGCCTAGATATTCTCATAACTATGTGCTTTTCTATCAATTGCTCGGCGGTAATTTGTTCACCCACCATAATATATGCTATCATGAGAGAAGCCACTAGTGAAACCTATGGCCCCCTGATAACCCACAAGTCTAGGGGATCGCAACAGTTTTCGAGGGTAGAGTATTCAACCCAAATTTATTGATTCGACACAAGGGGAGCCAAAGAATATTCTCAAGTATTAGCAGTTGAGTTGTCAATTCAACCACACCTGGATAACTTAGTATCTGCAGCAAAGTATTTAGTAGCAAAGTAATATGATAGTAATGATAACGGTAGCAAAAGTAATATTTTTGGGTTTTGTAGTGATTGTAACAATAGCAACGGAAAAGTAAATAAGCGAAGAACAATATGTGAAAAGCTCGTAGGCATTGGATTAGTGATGGATAATTATGTCAGATGCAATTCCTCATGTAAGAGTTATAACCTAGGGTGACACAGAACTAGCTCTAGTTCATCAATGTAATGTAGGCATGTATTCCGAATATAGTCATACGTGCTTATGGAAAAGAACTTGCATGACATCTTTTGTCCTACCCTCCCGTGGCAGCGGGGTCCTAATGGAAACTAAGGGATATTAAGGCCTCCTTTTAATAGAGTACCGGACCAAAGCATTAGCACTTAGTGAATACATGAACTCCTCAAACTACGGTCATCACCGAGAAGTATCCCAATTATTGTCACTTCGGGGTTGTCGGATCATAACACATAATAGGTGACTATAGACTTGCAAGATAGGATCAAGAACTCACATATATTCATGAAAACATAATAGGTTCAGATCTGAAATCATGGCACTCGGGCCCTAGTGACAAGCATTAAGCATAGCAAAGTCATAGCAACATCAATCTCAGAACATAGTGGATACTAGGGATCAAACCCTAACAAAACTAACTCGATTACATGGTAAATCTCATCCAACCCATCACCATCCTGCAAGCCTACGATGGAATTACTCACGCACGACGGTGAGCATCATGAAATTGGTGATGGAGGATGGTTGATGATGACAACGGCGACGAATCCCCCTCTCCGAAGCCCCAAATGGACTCCAGATCAGCCCTCTCGAGAGAGATAAGGGCATGGCGACGGCTCCGTATCATAAAACGCGATGAAACTTTTTCTCTGATTTTTTTCTCCACGAAAGCAAATATATAGAGTTGGAGTTGAGGTCGGTGGACATCCAGGGGCCGACGAGGCAGGGGTCGCGCCCCCCACCATCGTGGACAGGGTGTGGGCCCCTGGCCTTGATTCTTTCGCTAGTATTTTTCATATTTTCTAAAAATAATCTCCGTGGATTTTCAGGTCATTTCGAGAACTTTTGTTTCTGCACAAAGATAACACTATGGCAATAAAAAGCGTCAGTCCGGGTTAGTTCCATTCAAATCATGCAAGTTAGAGTCCAAAACAAGGGCAAAAGTGTTTGGAAAAGTAGATACGACGGAGACGTATCAACTCCCCCAAGCTTAAACCTTTGCTTGTCTTCAAGCAATTCAGTTGATAAACTGAAAGTGATAAAGAAAAACTTTTACAAACTCTGTTTGCTCTTGTTGTTGTAAATATGTAAAGCCAGCATTCAAGTTTTCAGCAAAGATTATGAACAAACCATATTCAAAATAACACTTAGGTCTCATATTTACTCATATCAATGGGTAATCAACTAGCGAGCTATAATAATAAATCTCGGACGAAAACACTTTCTCAAAAGAATCATAATATAATATGACAAGATGGTATCTCGCTAGCCCTTTCCGAGACCGCAAAACATAAATGCAGAGCACCTTTAAAGATCAAGGACTGACTAAACATTGTAATTCATGGTAAAAGAGATCCATTCAAGTCATACCCAATATAAACTAATAGTAATGCATGCAAATGACAGCGGTGCTCTCCAGCGGGTGCTTCTTAATAAAAGGGTGATGAGTCAACATAAAAGTAAATAGATAGGCCCTTCGCAGAGGGAAGCAGGGATTTGTAGAGGTGCCAGAGCTCGGTTTTTGAAATAGAGATAAGTAATATTTTGAGCGTTATACTTTCACTGTCAACATAACAACCGAGAGATGGCAATATCTTCCATGCTACACACATTATAAGCGGTTCCCAAACAGAACGGTAAAGTTTATACTCCCCCTCCACCAACAAACATCAGTCCATGGCTTGTCCAAAACAACGGGTGCCTCCAACTAACAATAATCCTGGGGGAGTTTTGTTTGAATTATTTTGATTTGATTTGCATAAAGCATGGGACTGGGCATCCCGGTGACCAGCCATTTTCTCGTGAGTGAGGAGCGGAGTCCACTCCTCTTGAGAATAACCCGCCTAGCATGGAAGATACCGACAACCCTAGTTGATACATGAGCTATTCGAGCATACAAAACAGAATTTCATTTGAAGGTTTGGAGTTTGGCACATACAAATTTACTTGGAACGGCAGGTAGATACCACATATAGGAAGGTATGGTGGACTCATATGGCATAACTTTGGGGTTTATGGAGTTTGGATGCACAAGCAGTATTCCCGCTTAGTACAGGTGAAGGCTAGCAAAAGACTGGGAAGCGACCAACTGAGAGAGCGACAACAGTCATGAACATGCATTAAAATTAGTAAACATTGAGTGCAAGCATGAGTAGGATATAATCCACCATGAACATAAATATCATGAAGGCTATGATGATTTGTTTCAACTACATGTGTGAACATGTGCCAAGTCAAGTCACTTGAATCATTCAAAGGAGGATACCACCCTATCATACCACATCACAACCATTTTAATAGCATGTTGGCATGCAAGGTAAACCATTATAACTCATAGCTAATTAAGCATGGCATAAGCAACTATAATCTCTAATTGTCATTGCAAACATGTTTATTCATAATAGGCTAAATCAAGAACGATGAACTCATCATATTTACAAAAACGAGAGAGGTCGAGTTCATACCAGCTTCTTTCGTCTTAATCAGTCCATCATATATCGTCATAATTGCCTTTCACTTGCACGACTGAACGATGTGAATAATAATAATAGTGCACGTGCATTGGACTAAGCTGTAATATGCAATCATTCAATAAATAGGAGAAGACAAGGCAATATGGGCTCTTGGTTAAATCAACAATCATGCATATTAGAGCCACTAAACATTTTCATTATGGTCTTCTCCTATCGACCCCCAAAGGAAAAGAAAAAGAATAAAACTATTTACACGGGAAAGCTCCCAACAAGTAAAAGAAGAACGAGAAATCTTTTTGAGTTTTCATTTTAATTACTACTACAAGCATGGAAATTAAACTAACTAATTTTTTTGGTTTTTCTTAAGGTTTATCGAACACACAAGAATGCTAGAAAAAGAAATTAAACTAGCATGGATGGTACAATGAAAAAGTATGAGCACCGACAACTAGAAGTGAGTGTGTGAACATAAATGTAATGTCGGTGAGAAATACGTACTCCCCCAAGCTTAGGCTTTGGCCTAAGTTGATCTATTGCCAAGGATAGCCTGGCTGATATCCGAAATTGTAACTGGAGTCGTACTGAGATGCAGCAGCCATTGCTTCCTGAGCTGCGGCATGGCGGCGAGCTGCCTCCGCTCTCCTCTCGTATTCGGTTGCCTCCTCCCTGGTTACAACATATCTTCGTTTTGCCTGGTAATCAAAAAGGGAAGGAGCAGGGAGAGTAACATGGACAGCGCGACGTCTGTCAAAGACTAGTCGATACTGCAGGAATTGTTCAATCCTCACAAGAAAATGATGACTGACCATAGCGTCATAATCAAACAAGGCGGGAGGCAACTCCCCATCACCCTCAGATGGAGGTATACCAAGATAATTAGCAACACGGGTCGCATAAATCCCTCCAAAAAATCTCTAAATAACCATTATTATGCAACCTACGTGCTACAATTGCCCCCAAGTTATAATCTTTATTACCTAATACAGCACTCTTGAGGACACAAAGATCACGGACACACATGTGACAAGCTTCATCTTTACCATTAATACATCTACCAATGAAGAGAGCAAAATAATGTATAGCAGGAAAATGAATGCTCCCTATGGTAGCTTGTGCAATATCTCTAGATTCTCCCATAGTGATACTAGCAAGAAAGTCTTTATATTCAGATTTACGGGGTTCATTAACACTACCCCACTACGGGAGTTTGCAAGCAGTAGTGAAATCTTCTAGGTCCATGGTATATGATTTATCATATATATCAAACGAAACACTTTGAGAATTACGCGAGGATGAAAATTTAAACCTTCTCATGAATGAATCAGTCAAATAGTAGTACTGAGGACACTTATCTTGCATGAAGTCCTCAAGATCGGCATTACGCACATATGCATAAAAATCACCCTTAATGCCTGCATTGACCATAAATTCTTCTGACGGCCATTCACAAGGCCACACGTTGATACGTCTCCGTCGTATCTATAATTTTTGATTGTTCCATGCCAATATTATTCAACTTTCATATACTTTTGGCAACTTTTTATACTATTTTTGGGACTAACATATTGATCCAGTGCTCAGTGTCAGTTCCTATTTGTTGCATGTTCTATGTTTCGCAGAAACCCAAAATCAAACGGAGTCCAAACGGGATAAAAACGGACAGAGAATTATTTTGGAATATTTGTCATTTTTGGGAGGAAGAATCAACGAGACGGTGCCCGAGGTGGCCACGAGGGTGGCCCATGCCACCACTTTAAGTGGGCGCGACCCCACCCTCATGGGCCCCTCGTAAGGCGGTTGATGCTCTACTTTGGCCGCAAGAAAGCTAATTTTTGGAAAAATATCTGGGCGAAAGTTTCAACCCAATCGGAGTTGCAGATCTCCAGATATAAAAGAAACGGTGCCAGGGCAGAATCTGAGAACGCAGAAACAGAGAGAGACAGATCCAATCTCGGAGGGGCTCTCGCCCCTCCCATGCCATGGGAGCCCAGGACCAGAGGGGAAACCCTTCTCCCATCTAGGGAGAAGGTCAAGGAAGAAGAAGAAGAAGGGGGGCTCTCTCCCCTTGCTTCCGGTGGCGCCGAAACGCCGCCGGGGGCCATCATCATCACCGCGATCTTCACCAACACCTACGCCATCTTCGCCAACATCTCCATCACCTTCCCCCCTCTATCTACAGCGGTTCACTCTCCCGCAACCCGGTGTACCCTCTACTTGAACATGGTGCTTTATGCTTCATATTATTATCCAATGATGTGTTGCCATCCTATGATGTCTGAGTAGATTTTCGTTGTCCTATTGGTAGTTGATGAATTGCTATGATTGATTTAATTTGCTTGTGGTTATGTTGCTGTCCTTTGGTGCCCATCATATGAGCGCGCGCGTGGATCACACCATAGGGTTAGTTGTATGTTGATAGGACTATGTATTGGAGGGCAAGAGTGACAGAAGCTTCAACCTAGCATAGAAATTGATGCATACGGGATTGAAGGGGGACCAATATATCTTAATGCTATCGTTGGGTTTTACCTTAATGAACGTTAGTAGTTGCAGATGCTTGCTAATAGTTCCAATCATAAGTGCATAGAATTCCAAGTCAGGGATGACATGCTAGCAGTGGCCTCTCCCACATAAAACTTGTTATCGGTCTAGTAACATAGTTAATTGCTTAGGGACAATTTCACAACTCCTACCACCACTTTTCGACACTCGCCATATTTACTTTATTGCTTCTTTATCTAAACAGCCCCTAGGTTATGTTTACGCGTTCTTTATTATCTTGCAAACCTATCCAACAACACCTACAAAGTACTTCTAGTTTCATACTTGTTCTAGGTAAGGCGAACACTAAGCGTGCGTAGAGTCGTATCAGTGGCAGATAGGACTTGAGAGAATATTTGTTCTACCTTTAGCTCCTCGTTGGGTTCGACACTCCTACTTATCGAAAGAGGCTACAATTATCCCCTGCACTTGTGGGTTATCAAGACCTTTTTCTGGCGCCGTTGCCGGGGAGTCATAGCGTGGGGTGAATATTGTCGTGTGTGCTTGTTTGCTTTATCACTAAGTAATTTTTATTTGCTGTTCTTAGTTGTTCTCTATCTTTAGTTATGGATATGGAACATGAAATACCAAAAAAATTAGTGGTACTTGCTACTCATGGAGATGGGGAACCTCCTAAAACCCTCGATGCTCGTTATGTGACAGATATTATGTACTACTTTGATAATCCTGAGAAAACCCCATTCAATCTGGTAATGGGAGACACGTTGGATCAACGAGAATACTTTAGGGATTATCGCTTGACTCAAAAAGGGAAATTATTATGGGATCAAATTCATATGTTGCATTGGTATGCTCGGGAACTATGCTTGAGATATGATTATACTTGTTGCTTTAGGATGAAGGCTCCACACCTTCCCTTTTCATGCAAATTTAATGATGATAAAACCTTGGCATCTTATGCTAATGGTATATATGATTACTATGATGTGGAACAAATAGAAGAATTCATTGCTTTTATGGGTGCTTATGAGATTGAATCTATGTTTAAAGAGTTTGACGATTTTGATTATTCAGTTTATAGACCTGAAAATTTTGATATACTTAAATATTGTTATGAAAATTATGAATACAATTCCAATATTGATGCATTTATTGAGAAAGTCTCCGCTGTCCAAGAAGAGACTAATATTTTGCAGGAAGCTATGGAAGAAGAAATTGATGAAACTGTGAGCTCATTGGATGAAAAAGATGATGAGGAGAGCGAAGAACAAAAGGCGGAAGAGCGGATTAGCTACCCGTGCCCACCTTCTAATTAGAGTAACTCTTCAACTCATACATTGTTTAATTCCCCTTCGTGCTTACCGAAGGATGATTGCTATGATGATTGTTATGATCCGTTGATTCTCTTGAAGTATCCCTTTTTGATGATGCTTGCTATGCTTGTGGCCAAGATGCCAATATGAATGATGCTTATGGAGATGAACTTGCTATAGTTCCTTATGTTAAACATGAAATTGTTGCTATTGCACCCACGCATGATAGTCCTATTATCTTTTTGAATTCTCCAAACTACACTATATCGGAGAAGTTTGTGCTTATTAAGGATTATATTGATGGGTTGCCTTTTACCAATACACATGATGACTTTGATAGATATAATATGCATGTGCTTGCTGCTCCTACTTTCAATTATTATGAGAGAGGAACTATATCTCCACCTCTCTATGTTTCCAACACGATAGAATTGCAAGAAACTGATTATACTATGCATTGGCCTTTACTTGGTGTGCATGAATTGTTCTGTTATGACATGCCGATGCATAGGAAGAGAGTTAGACTTCGTCATTGTATGATATATGTTACTTTGTTCTCACTACTAAATTACAAATCATTGTTAATTAAAATTGGCTTTCATATACCTTGGGATCCGGGTGGATCCATTAATTGAGCACTATATGCCTAGCTTAATGGCTTTAAAGAAAGCATTGCCAGGGAGACAACCCGGAAGTTTTAGAGAGTCATTTATTTCTGTTGAGTGCTTTCATATAGTTTACAAACAAAAAAAATAAAGAGGGGAACCCAAAACTTTTCAAAAAGGAAAGTGAAAGTAAGAGAGATAAGCATTGTTGAAGTGGGAGCTAGCCTTGAACTTTGTTCATGCTCATGGAGACTTTGTGAATCTTAATTACAGAAAATTTTCATGAAAATTATTTATCCCCTTTTACAATTCCATTGTATTATAAAATAATGTGCTAAGGTTTTCCTTTAGGATGTTTACAATGCTTGTTGGTTTGTACGGTGCAGGACAGAAACTTTGTCTGTAGTGCGCGATTTTACTTTTTTACCTGGAACGCCAAATTTTCTGATTCCTTTTGAACTGTCTTTCTGTATAAATTTTTTATTTTTCCTAATTTTTGTAGAATATTTGGGGTACCATAAGTATGGTGAATGTTCAGATTTCTACAGACTGTTCTGATTTTGACAGATTCTGTTTTTGATGCATAGTTTGCTTGTTTTGATGAAACTATCAACTTCTATCAGTGGATTAAGCCATGGATAAGCTATATTACAGTAGACACAATGCAAAAACAAAATATGAATTGGTTTGCTACAGTACTTAGAGTAGTGATTTGCTTTATTATACTAACGGATCTTACCGAGTTTTCTGTTGAAGTTTTGTGTGGATGAAGTGTTTGATCGAGGAGGTCTCGATATGAGGAAAAGGAAGAGAGGCAAGAGCTCAAGCTTGGGGATGCCCAAGGCACCCCAAGTAAATATTCAAGGAGACTCAAGCGTCTAAGCTTGGGGATGCCCCGGAAGGCATCCCCTCTTTCTTCAACAATTATCGGTATGTTTTCGTATTCGTTTCGTTCATGCGATATGTGCAAATCTTGGAGCATCTTTTGCATTTAGTTTTAATTTTTATTTTATGAACCATGCTGGTATGAGATAGTCCTTGGTTGATTTATAGAATGCTCATTGCAGTTCACTTAAATCTTTTGAGTATGGCTTTATAGAATGCTTCATGTGCTTCACTTATATCATTTGAAGTTTGGATTGCCTGTTTCTCTTCACATGGAAAACCGTCATTTGTAGAATGCTCTTTTGCTTCACTTATATTTTTTAGAGCGTGGGCATATATTTTGTATAAAGAATTAAACTCTCTTGCTTCACTTATATCTATTTAGAGAGATGACAGGAATTGGTCATTCACATGGTTAATCATAAAATCCTACATAAACTTGGAGATCGCTGAATATGATATGTTTGATTCCTTGCAATAGTTTGGTGATATAAAGATGGTGATATTAGAGTCATTCTAGTGGGTAGTTCTGGATTGTAGAAATACTTGTGTTGGAGTTTGTGATTCCCGTAGCATGCACGTATGGTGAACCGTTATGTAACGAAGTCCGAGCATGAGGTATTTATCGATTGTCTTCCTTATGAGTGGCGGTCGGGGACGAGCGATGGTCTTTCCTACCAATCTATCCCCCTAGGAGCATGCGTAGTAGTACTTTGCTTCGAGGGCTAATAAACTTTTTCAATAAGTATATGAGTTCTTTATGACTGATGTGAGTCCATGGATTATACGCACTCTCACCCTTCCATCATTGCTAGCCTCTTCGGTACCGTGCATTGCCCTTTCTCACCTCGAGAGTTGGTGCAAACTTCGCCGGTGCATCCAAACCCCGTGATATGATACGCTCTATCACACATAAGCCTCCTTATATCTTCCTCAAAACAGCCACCATACCTACCTATCATGGCATTTCCATAGCCATTCCGAGATATATTGCCATGCAACTTTCATCATCATCATATACATGACTTGAGCATTTGTTGTCATATTGCTTTGCATGATCGTAAGATAGCTAGCATGATATTTTCATGGATTGTCCGTTTTTTTATGTCATTGCTACGCTAGATCATTGCACATCCCGGTACACCGCCGGAGGCATTCATATAGAGTCATATCTTTATTCTAGTATCGAGTTGTAATATTGAGTTGTAAGTAAATAGAAGTGTGATGATCATCATTAATAGAGCATTGTCCCCCCCCCCCCAAAAAAAAAAGAGGCCAACGAAGCCTAAATAAAAAAGGGGACCAAAGAAGCCCGCAAAAAAAGAAGAAAAAATATATAAAAAGGGACAATGCTACTATCCTCATTTTCCACACTTGTGCTTCAAAGTAGCACCATGTTCTTCATATAGAGAGTCTCTTATGTTGTCACTTTCATATACTAGTGGGAATTTTTCATTATAGAACTTGGCTTGTATATTCCAACGATGGGCTTCCTCAAAATGCCCTAGGTCTTCGTGAGAAAGCAAGTTGGATGCACACCCACTTATTTTCTTTTGTTGAGCTTTCATACACTTATAGCTCTAGTGCATCCGTTGCATGGCAATCCCTACTCCTCGCATTGACATCAATTGATGGGCATCTCCATAGCCCATTGATTAGCTGCGTCGATGTGAGACTTTCTCCTTTTTTGTCTTCTCCACATAACCCCCATCATCATATTCTATTCCACCTAAAGTGCTATGTCCATGGCATGCGCTCATGTATTGCGTGAGGGTTGAAAAGGCTGAAGCGCGTTAAAAAGTATGAACCAATTGCTTGGCTTGTCATCGGGGTTGTGCATGATGTGAATATTTTGTGTGGTGAAGATGGAGCATAGACAACTATATGATTTTGTAGGGATAACTTTCTTTGGCCATGTTATTTTGAAAATACATGATTGCTTTATTAGTAGGCTTGAAGTATTATTGTTTTTATATCAAATGATAGACTATTCCCTTGAATCACTCGTGTCTTCATATTCATGCCATGATTAGATATATGATCAAGATTATGCTAGGTAGCATTCCACATCAAAAATTGTCTTTTTTATCATTTACCTACTCGAGGACGAGCAGGAATTAAGCTTGGGGATGCTGATACGTCTCTGTCGTATCTATAATTTTTTATTGTTCCATGCCAATATTATTCAACTTTCATATACTGTTGGCAACTTTTTATACTATTTTTTGGGACTAACATATTGATCCAGTGCCCAGTGCCAGTTCCTGTTTGTTGCATGTTTTATGTTTCACGGAAACCCAATATCAAACGGAGTCCAAACGGGATAAAAACGGATGGAGAATTATTTTGGAATATTTGTGATTTTTGGCAAGAAGAATCAACGCGAGACGGTGGCCGAGGTGGCCACGAGGGTGGCCCACGCCACCACTTTAAGTGGGCACGGCCCCCACCCTCGTGGGCCCCTCGTAAGGCGGTTGATGCTCTACTTTGGCCGCAAGAAAGCTAATTTTTGGAAAAATATCTGGGCGAAAGTGTCAACCCAATCGGAGTTACAGATCTCCAGATATAAAAGAAACGGTGCCAGGGCAGAATCTGAGAACGCAGAAATAGAGAGAAACAGAGAGACAAATCCAATCTCGGAGGGGCTCTCGCCCCTCCCACGCCATGGGAGCCAAGGACCAGAGGGGAAACCCTTCTCCCATCTAGGGAGGAGGTCAAGGAAGAAGAAGAAGAAGGGGGCTCTCTCCCCCTTGCTTCCGGTGGCGCCGGAACGCCGCCGGGGCCCATCATCATCATCGTGATCTTCACCAACACCTACGCCATATTCACCAACATCTCCATCACCTTCCCCCCTCTATCTACAGCGGTCCACTCTCCCGCAACCCGTTGTACCCTCTACTTGAACATGGTGCTTTATGCTTCATATTATTATCCAATGATGTGTTGCCATCCTATGATGTATGAGTAGATTTTCGTTGTCCTATTGGCAGTTGATGAATTGCTATGATTGATTTAATTTGCTTGTGGTTATGTTGCTATCCTTTGGTGCCGATCACATGAGCGCGCGTGTGGATCATACCATAGGGTTAGTTTTATGTTGATAGGACTATGTATTGCAGGGCAAGAGTGACAGAAGCTTCAACCTAGCATAGAAATTGTTGCATACGGGATTGAAGGGGGACCAATATATCTTAATGCTATGGTTGGGTTTTACCTTAATGAACGTTAGTAGTTGTGGATGCTTGCTAATAGTTCCAATCATAAGTGCATAGAATTCCAAGTCAGGGATGACATGCTAGCAGTGGCCTCTCCCACATAAAACTTGCTATCGGTCTAGTAACGTAGCTAATTGCTTAGGGACAATTTCACAACTCCTACCACCACTTTTCCACACTTTCCATATTTACTTTATTGCTTCTTTATCTAAACAGCCCCTAGGTTATATTTACGCGTTCTTTATTATCTTGCAAACCTATCCAACAACACCTACAAAGTACTTCTAGTTTCATACTTGTTCTAGGTAAGGCGAACACTAAGCGTGTGTAGAGTTGTATCAGTGGTAGATAGGACTTGAGAGAATATTTGTTCTACCTTTAGCTCCTCGTTGGGTTCGACACTCTTACTTATCGAAAGAGGCTACAATTATCCCCTACACTTGTGGGTTATCAAGACCTTTTTCTGGCGCCGTTGCCGGGGAGTCATAGCGTGGGGTGAATATTGTCGTGTGTGCTTGTTTGCTTTATCACTAAGTAATTTTTATTTGCTGTTCTTATTTATTCTCTATCTTCAGTTATGGATATGGAACACGAAACACTAGTGCAAAACTTGGATTTATCACCGGTTCGTAAGGGCCTTTAGTGCCGGTTCCGCAACCGGCACTAAAGAGTGGAGACTAAAGGTCCCCCCCTTTAGTACCGGTTAGGCATGAACCGGCACTAAAGTGCACCCACGTGGCACAAGCCAGCGCCGGGGGCGGGGAAACCTTTAGTACCGGTTGGTAACACCAACCGGTACTACAATATTTGAGGGGGTTTTGGTTTTATATTTTATTTTTCTTTAATTTTGTTTTTTCCATTTAATTTTTTTTGTTTGCTGGTATTTTACGATACTACATATTGTACATGTTATGCATATATATATAAATAGATTTTCTCGTAGCTAGAACCGATCATTATATATATATATCATCGAATGTCCACAACCACCATTATAATTCACACATACACATGCATGTACAATTTCCCTAGGTATATATACAATTTCTCCTACATGTTGTCTTGGTGCCTTCGGAGCACGATGACAAGTGGTTCATGGGGGCGGAAGCGGGTAATAGTATTCTCCTTTGGGATCTAAGACCTGATCGAGCAAAAATCCCGCTATGTCCTCTTGATGTGCTCATATGCGCTCCGTTGGTAGGAGCTTGTCCCGCATGTCACGGAACTGTTAAGAAGGAGATCAATATCGATAATCATGTAAAAATCGTGAATAGTGTTCTGTGAAACGTACCCATTGCTGTCTATCAGATCTGCTCCTTTCGGACGCCATCATGCGAATGTTCTCGCAAACGTAGAATGCACACACATCACGCCCCGACGCCTGCTGCATGGACTTTACGAGAATTGAATTTAATCAGGTAATAATTAATCAAGCATGATAATTAATTAATGGTGTTGAAACAAGAATTAAAGAGATGGCAGCTAGCAAGCTAGCTAGTTGGTCCTACTTAATTACTTACCTTGGGTCGATACCAAAACAGCTTTTTTCTCCATTTTCCTGGAGTCACCTTGATGAACTTTGCCCAAGCCCTGCCCGCCGAAAAAGAAAATTAATAAAGGGGTTATTAAATAGTTCATATCAGGAAATGACGAACCTAAATAGGCCAAGATATAGTTAATAATGGTTGAAATTACCTGTTGACTATCCCCTTCATGGTGGAGTAGTCACTTTCTTCTTTAATTAGTGAGTCCAGTACTTCAACTTTTCCTTCCTCAACTTTAATGTCTACCAAGATCCAGTGGTAACTGCATGCGCACACGTTTGCATGTCTTAATTAAGCGGGCATGTGCACAACACTAATCAACTACCCTAAACCCTATACACTTAATTAAGCGGGCATGTGCACAGTAAGCAAAAACAGAATTTGTAGTACAAGACAGTGTGACTCACAGGAAGTTGTAAGGAAGTAGTATGTCTTCATTGGTATTGAGGCGCTTCAATAACTCTAGCATGCTTTCGTCTAAACTTGTTCCATAAATTTCAAGATTCCATGTGTATTCATTAATGGTATTTGGGTCAATGAACCCAATGCCATAGCGTCCAGTTTTTTTCATTTCATACATCTTCATCCTGCATAATACCACAGAAAAGAATATAGTGAGGATAATTACAGGTATAATGATAGATTCATCAAAATGATCACTACAACTAGCTTGAGACTTAAATTACCGAAAGAAATCACTTACAGACAATAGCAACTGACAATAGATTTGTCGAGTGCATCTTGATTGAATAACTGAAATAGTTCTGAATACTCAACGGACACAGCTTTCTCATGGAAGTAATGCTCCTCCTTGACATTCACCATTAGGGACTCTCGATTGGAAATCTTGGTAATGTTCATGTACCACTGATGCAATTCATACATTCTCGTTGGGAGGTTTTTGACCTCGTCTGGCTAGACCAAAGGTTGGCCCCGGACATATTTCCGTTTTATTTCCTCCTCCCTAAGCGGAGACATGGGCTCGATTTCGAGGAGTTGTCCAACAGTGATATTGAGCATTTCAGCCTGCATTATATGCTCCTCGGTTATTACCACATTGCCCATCTGGGGAATGTTAGCGGTTTGCCCACATATATATAGGGTGCGTGTACGCTCATGTGTTGTTGGCACAACAAGCGGGGGGATCGATTGCGCCGCCTGTTCTCCCAGCTGGGGAACGGTTTTCCCTCATTTTTGGACAGCTGCTTGTTGGCTCGAGCTCAAGCTTGCTTCTCTCTGTAGTCGAGCTCGATGTGCCTTCCTGATTTGGCGCTCATAGTCTGAGTCAACAGGCTTGGGAGTTGGTTTTCTTGCCATATGAATAAAGTGGTCAATAACTTCCTCAGGCACTTTCTCCCTTGGCGGCGGTGCCGATGTCGGTCCAAAATGGGTGTCCACTTCGGCCCGCACTACGGCTTCATTTTGCTCCTTGGTCATGTCGTAAGGCCTCAGAGGAAGAGGAGTGAGGCTTGGACCATATTTATATGGCTTGTCTCCGCATGTACCTCATGTACTACCTCGACTCGTACCGCTATGCACCATAGCTGCGGCGTGTCTCTTGTGCGATTGCTGAGGCGGCGGAGACGGCTGACGTGGCTGAGTTGGAGCAGGAGTCTGCTCACGCATTGGTGGACTTCGAGGAGCAGGAGTCTGCTGACACGGTGGCGGACTTCAGGGAGGAGTCGGCTCACGCGTTCGTGGACTTGGAGGAGCGGGAGTCTGCTGACACGATGGTGGACTTCAAGGACGAGTCGGCTCACACGTTCGTGGACTTGGAGGAGCGGGAGTCTGCTGACTCGGTGGCGGACTTCGAGGAGGAGTTGGCTAACGCGGTGTCAGTGGCCTTCGAAATATGATGCAATCCTTTCTCCATAGGATGATACGATGTATGGCCTCTCCCAGTGTAAGCTCTTCGTCACCTCCAGGAATATCAAGCTGTAGCCCCGAATAGTGCTCCACCACGTCATCAACCAAGACACGAGCATAGCCCGCTAGAATCGCGTTGCAATGGAAGGTTGCTTAGGGGGGATTTGTAAAAGCAACGGCGTCCGCCACCTTCACGGATATGTTCTTCATTTTGTAGTGTAGCTCACAGTTAGTCTTCTCTGTGATGTCATCCAAAGGGTATCTATCCAGCAGTGCGTCGCTCGGGGCGAAACCAACGCTGCTTCTCGGCATGGATGGGACGGTGCTATCCAATGCTGGACGATCATCCGCTAGCTGCTCCCGCAGCTGAGACCCCCTTTCCTGGCTAAGTGAGTCGATCTGTTGTTGCTGCCGCTGGAATTTGAGTGCCAAGTTCGCGTGCAAAGCTTCTAGGCCTTGAAGGCGTTCTGTGTCGTGCTTCCTCCGCTCCTCCTCCAGCTTCCTCTTCTTCTCCTCCTCCATCTTCTTTCTTGCACGGCACCTGTACTCGTCGTTCCATTCCGAAAATCCCTCATACCAGGGAATAACGCCCTTGCCTCGTGTTCTTCCCGGGTGTTCAGGATTTCCCAGGGCGCGCGTAAGCTCGTCGTTCTCTCTGTTGGGCGTGAACACCTCCTTTCGAGCATCTTCTATTGCGTCAAGTAACTTTTGTTCGGCTCCTTTTAGACTTGCCTTCTGCGAAACCAGGCCTGTCTTCGGGTCCAACGCCCCCCATGCGCATAGAACCAAGTTCTGCACCTGGGGGGCCAGCTCCTAGTAACCGGAGTGACCCCTGCATCCTCCATCTCTTGCTCAGACTTATCCCACTTAGGCATTGCCACCGCGTAGCCACCTGGCCCCAGCCTATGGAACTGCGTCTTTTTTGTGGCATTGGCCTTGTTTTTTCTCGACCGTTCCTTAGATAATTCTGATTCCTTGAATTTCACGAAAGCGGGCCAGTGTTCTCTTTGCTTCTCCAGTGTTCCCTTGAATTCTGGAGTCTTCCTTCCTGCAGCGACGTAGTTGGCCCATACAGTTTTCTTGTGGGTGTTGAATGCAATTGCCATCTTCTTAAAAGCAGCGTCCTTGACTTTCTACACATCTGCATCAGTGAAATAATCTGGTAGGGTGAAATGTTCCATCAGAGATTCCCAAAGCTTTTGTTTTGCTCTCTTGTCGACCCAAGTAACATCTAGACGTTTAGTTTTTGGCTCTTTCCATTCTGGAATAGAGATCGGGAGTTGGTCCTTCACAAGAACTCCGCATTGGCAAATGAACTTGTTCGCAATGTTCTTAGGCGTGAGGGGTTCGCCACTAGCTTTGATGGAATCGATGTTGTACTTTACACCCTCCTTCAACTTTTTTCCCGGGCCTCGCTTTGTCCTGCTGTCTATAGAAGCAGATTTGCTCAATTCGGAGGGCTGAAAGAAGAAAGGTCGATTCGTTAATATATCTTCAAATGAAAAAACATGTGATGATCACCAGATGCCTGCTTATATAAATATACCTCGCCGGTAGTCTTTGTTATTTCAAGATCAACATTGTCTGCGTCATCATAATCATTGTCTGCGTCATCATAATCATAGTTCATGACTTCATCAGCTCGGTCATCGAGATCGAATATCTTATCATCACACTCCCCTGTATTGTTCAGATATTGGGAGACGTCATCTCCTGTTAGGGCTGCGTATGATCTCGAACATGGCCTCTTCTCCCTCTCTGCCGGAATTGTCCGCCATAGCTTTTAACTAATCTAGAAGAAATATAAAACAATTTAGTATTCAAATTACAATGCATGGATGCAATCAATAACAAAAAACTGAATCATATAGTTCATAATATGCATCGTCTCGAATAATATATAATCTCGAATACATCGTCTCGAATAATACATAATCTCGAATAAATCGTCTCGAATAATATAGAATCTCAAGTACATTGTCTCTAATAATATATATAATCTCGAATACGTCGTCTCGAATATTATATATCAAATACATCACTGGCTAGGTAGCTAATAAAGATCGAATAGTACAGAAGAATCTAGGCCACTCGCGGTTCCTGGGGCGCGGGCGGTGGACACCCAAAGAGAAGGAACCATCACAGGATCATATCTCCGGTCATCTGCCCAAAGAACCTGCTAGGTATTGGAGAACCTGACGTCCATAGCAGCCATCTAGCGATGGACGTGCTCGTCCTCCTCCCTGACACGGCGACGCACCACCTCTGGCGGGGCCGGCTCCCTCTGCACCAAATGTGGCCCACGCGAACGCCACCAAAGAAGATCAGGGCCGACGACGGGACCCGAGGCCGGGTTCCTCACCAAGCGGCGCGCCCCTCCAGGTAGCACCTCCCAGTGCCAGCCCGGCGGACCCCAGTCCCGGACATGGGTCAGCCAGATGTCGTCACGAACGGGTCGACGGCGAGGATGCGGGCCGGGCATCGTCGAGAACAAATATATACTATATGCCCGCAAAAAGTAACATTTTTTAAATGATTGGATTGTGATAACTAAAATTCTATATGAAAATTCTAAAATTTTCTATTACTGAAATTATAAGAAACTAAAAAAACATCGATCATCGTCTAACAATTTGACATTAATCTAATTCATCTAGCTAAAACTAATTCTAAAATTTCTAACATTTCTATACAACTAACATTTCTAATATTTCTATAACTAAAAAACAGAGAAGTTGCTAACATTTCTATAACTAAAAAACAGAAAAACTTATAACATTTCTATATAACTAAAATTTCTAATATTTCTATATCTAAAAATCAGGAAAATTTCTAACATTTCTATAGATATTTCTATAACTAAAAAACAGAAAAAAAATCTATAACTAAAATTTATAACTGAAAAACTAAAAAAAATTGTGTGTGTGTGTGGACACATGGCGGCCGGGGTAGGACCTCACCAGCGAGGCGAGACGACGGGGGGCGGCGACGGGGACGGCGACGGGCGGTGACGACGGGGATTAGGATGGGGCGGCGACGACCGGGACGGCGACGGGCCGGGCGGGGACGATGGGGCGGGGCGCGGTGACGGGGACGACGGGGACGGGGACGGCCGGGCCGGCGACGAGGGGAGGCGGCAACGACGACGGACGGCGACGGGGACGGCGACGGGGGCGGTGACGGGGGTGGCGACGAGGGGCGGTGGCTACGGCGACGGGGACAGCGACGGACGACGACGGGGATGGCGACGAGGGGCGGCGGCGACAGCGACGGGGACGGCGACGGGGACGGCAATGGGGGCGCCGACGAGGGGCGGCGGTGACGGGCAGAGGAGAAGAAGCAGAGGGAGAGATGAGAAACTGAAATTTTTTGAAGTGTTTTCTTATGTAGACCACCCCTTTAGTACCGGTTGGAGCCACCAACCAGTACTAAAGGTCTGTTTTGGCCAGGCGAAGCGGCTGGAAGCGCACCCCTTTATTACCGGGTGGTGGCACCAACCGGTACTAAAGACCCACCCTTTAGTACCGGTTGGAGCCACGACCCGGTACTAAAGGGTGTGCGCTGCCAGGCGAGGTGCGCAGAAGTTTAGTCCCACCTCGCTAGTTGAGGAGCGCCAAGACCAGTTTATAAGCCGGGCATTGCATTGAGCTCCTCTCAAAAGCAGGCCTTCTGGGCCTACCTCTCCTACTTTGCATGTGGGCCTACTGGGCTTGCGGGCCTGCATCCTGGCCCAAATACAGGATGGGTTTCTAGTCGTATGCAGGTCGCTCTGGCCTTGTAGGTGGGCTTTTTTATTTTCTTATTTTTTGCTTTATTTATTTTTTAGTTGTTCTTTACTGTATTTAGAGTTTCTTTGTGAATATTTTTGCTTTAGGTACAAAAAATTACAAACTTTCTGTTAGTGTCGGTTGTTTTCAAATTTGAATAGTTTAAATTTTGAATTATTTGAAATTTGTGTGAATCACTAGTTTGTGAATAACTTAACTTTGAAAATAGATTTTTCAGTGATTCTTTTTTGCACATGCTATGTGGGTGAAATTATGATACCATGCCAACTTTAAACCTTTTCTGAGTTCATTTGAAATGCTTTTCAATTTCAGGGTCATCTAGCTGAAAAAATTAGTAAATGCATGAAAGAATTTGTTTGCACATAAAATTTCTTCGCGTTTCAAATGCCAAAACACATAACTACCCTAACTATTATAGAGATTCCCTCCTGGGTGTGAAACACAGAAGAAAGTGATGATAGTGAAGCCGATCACATCCCAGATCTTTGGGTGTGAAACTTTTTCTTGACGTGTGTCCCTTTGCGCCGTAGCCATGGAAAATCTTCATCATTTAACTGGATGCACGGGTCAATATTCACTGTGAATGGAGCAATTTCATCAAACTTTTCATAATCTTCTGACATGTCTGTCTTGTCATCCACTCCCACGATGTTTCTCTTCCCAGAAAGAACTATGTGGCGCTTTGGCTCATCGTGTGATGCATTCGCTTCCTTATCTTTTCTTTTTCTCGGCTTGGTAGACATGTCCTTCACATAGAAAACCCATGCCGCATCATTGGCTAGGATGAATGGTTCGTCTGCATACGCAAGATTGTTGAGATCCACTGTTGTCATTCCGTACTGCGGGTCTTCCGTTACCCCGCCTCATGTCATATTGACCCATTTGCACCGAAACAAAGGGACCTTCAAACCACCTCCATAGTTAAGTTCCCATATGTCCTCTATGTAACCATAATATGTTTTCTTTCCCGTCTTGGTTGTTGCATCAAAGCGAACACCACTGTTTTGGTTGGTGCTCTTCTTATCTTGGGCGATCGTGTAAACTGTATTACCATTTATCTCGTACCCTTTGTAAGTCATTACATTCGAAGAAGGTAACTGGGACAGCGAGTACAGGTCATCTTCAATAGAGGCGTCATGCATGGTACGTGTCTGCAACCAGCCGGCGAAACTCCTGGTTTGTTCACGTGTAATCCAGTCATCAGACCGCTCCAGGTGTTTGGAGCGTAGAAAATTCTTGTGTTCGTCCATATACGGAGCCACAAAGGCGGAATTCTGTAGAACTGTGTAGTGTGCTTCAGTGAGAGAATGTCCGTACATACATATTGTCGGTGTACAAAAGTAGGGGCTCTCCTTTTGACCCCTTTACTTGTGCACGGGCTGTCGAAGCCACGCGCCGCAGCCACACTTGGCAAGGCCAGGGAGGTGAACCAAGGTAAGCCCAGAAGAAAAAACAACGCCAAGACCAAGGCCACAAAGAGCAAAGGGACAGGGCAGGTTTCCCCGGCAAGGTCCTTGCCGGGGGCGGCCTCCACAGCCCCGGCAAGTTCCCTTGCCGGGGCAGCTCGCCCCGACACCAACAGAGCGAGCCACCCTTGAGCCCACGGCCTCCAACGCTATTTTTCTACGTTAGGGCCAGGGCTCGGGAGGCACCTCTATGGTGGCATGCAGATCTTTGTGAAGACAAGAACAACACTCTTGATCAGAAGGGTAAAATGCAACGAGCCTCGGCAAGGTCCTTGCCGAGGGAATCCACAAGGCCCCCGGCAAGATCCTTGCCGGGGATGACCACGACGCCACGGCAAGACCCTTGTCGGGGCCCCGGCAAGGCCCTTGCCGGAAGCATCCGCGAGGCCGCACCCAGGCCTGCACCCGCCAAGGTTTCCACCGCTGATTCCATGCAGCTGCCAGCCCACCAGCCGGGCAGGCACCTGCGTGTCAACGAAGGGCTCCTTCGCCAACTCATCACGTTCTTACGTGGTGCCAGCAGGTCTTCTTGAACGCTCCGCCACCGCACCACCTCAGCTGCTTGCCTGCCTACATCGCACCGCACGCACCGCTGGCCAGGGCGCGTGTCGAGACAGGGCAAAGCGGCAGTAAAGCAAGGGGGACACATCAAGGGCGCATTAAATGCGCTTTGTCCCGTATGGCTAGCGATAAGCTCAGCCACAGTACTTCGATTCCACCTCCAAGTGCCACTGTGGCGATCCCTTTGCCTATAAAAGGAGACCCAAGGCATCCAGGAGCAGGATTCGGATCTTTGGACAAGTTACGCTCCCTGTAGCTAGTTCGAACTACTCAAGAACTCAGATATACAACCACCAAAGCAGGACTAGGGTATTACGCGTCTTCGCGGCCCGAACCTGGGTAAACGACCCATGTGTTTGCACTGACTGTTGATCCTGCTCTCCTCACCACTTCCAGCGCCCCGCAACCGTAGAAGGGATCCCCTTGATCCCATAGGTGTCGTTTCACACCGACATCTTTGGCGCCCCAGGTAGGGGGCCTGGAGTAGCGAGCATCTGGTTCTACAGCAAGTGACGCAATTCTTCATCGCCATGGCTCCAAAGAGAAAGGGGGCGTCCAAGGAAAAAGGCACCGCCTGCCAACACGAAGGACGCCAGCGGGACGGCAGAAAAGCTAAGTTGTTCACAGTTATAAACATTTCCCTTTTTTACATATAAGGTTATCATCCCCGGAGATCCTGTCCTATGTATGGAAGCCCGCATGCAAAGGGGCCCTTCCGCGATTGGCAACGCCTTTGTTCTGTTTCGAGTCCGCTCAACAGCTCCAACGGCCGCGTCGAAAGTGGCAAGGTAGCCTTCCGTGATCGGCAACGCTCTCGACTCTGATTCGATTCAAGCTCGACAAGTCGAGCGGCTGCGTCAAGAGTGGTAAGGTGGTTTGCCCGGCAGCACGCACACCCGGCAGGCCGTTGGGGATCCGTCCTCAATGTGCCGCCGTGGGTTTACGCGCCGGCAAACCTACCCAATCGACGTAGGGTGAACATACAAAGGGAAGAACAAACGGGAAAATAACATGCATGATATCAAAAGTACTGCAGAGTTATATTACATCGAAATGTTGCTGCGGTTCTAACTAAAGATATGAACTGTCTTGGTCATGAACTCGCAGCGGCAACAGAAAATGGAGCACCTAGTCCCGGCGCTGGCCTTCCACCCTCTCGATTCCGCGGATGCGACTGGTGACGGGCTCGATGCGCTCCTCGATCCCAGAGAGGTCTGCGTCGTCCGGCAGGCTGTCCACCGCGTCGTTGAAATCGAGGTCGGGGTACCGGAAGGCCAGCTTGGTGAGGACCTTGGTCATGGCGCCCAGGCACATGCGCCAGGACTCGTCGGCCAAGGTACTTTCCTGGTTAGACTTGAGCTGCTCCAAGGCACCAAGGACAACCTCGAAGAATAGGGTCAGCTTGGCGCGGGTGGACCCGCTGCGTTCCCGAGCATACCTCACAGTTGGCATGCCCATGGTGGCCAGCTGGGCGGTGATCGTGTCGGCGACATCCTCAAGGAGGCCGATCCAGCGATCCTCGTCGTCCACGAAATCCTTGTGCATGGCGGCCTCGTCCTTCCGCAGCTGCTTCTCGGTCTCCAACGCCTTCGCCAGGATCCCCTCCCGGGTTTTGGCCTCCGAGAGCATCCCCTCAAGGGCCTTCAGCTTCGACGTCAGGTCCTTGATGGAGTCGTTGGCCTTGGAGAGATGCTCGGCCTTGACGAGGATGGCGCCTTGCGCCTCCGTCAGGGCGCCGTTGAGCGTGTCCTTCTCCTCGGCCAACCGCAGGGCCTGGCCCTTCAGCCCGTCCCACTCCACCTCCAGATCCTTCACCCTGCTGGCGTAGGCCGAAGCCTGAACATCGAGTGCCTCTCTGTGCCTCTGCTCTAGCTCTTGGGTCTGCTGCACGACGAGCTTCTCCACCTCTTCGTCCTTGCCGCGGAGCGTGGCAGCGAGTTTCTCCTCACGCGCGGTGAGGTCCTCCTCCTGGGAGTTCAGTGCGGCCTCGTGCTGGACCCGGGCGACCTCAGCGGCGGCAGCCAGGTTCTCCGCCGCCTCCTGGGCCTTCTCGACGTCGGCCAGCTTCATGGCGAGCTCCACGTCCTGCTTGGCCAGCTCGCCCTGGGCGGCCCTCAATTTCTCGTGTGCCTGGCGGAACCAGTCCTGCGCCTCGGCGACGCGCTCCTGAAGGTCCGCCTCCGCCTTCTCCACCACCGCTGCCCTGGACTTAACCTTGTCCAGGCGAGCACGTTGGAGAGCCTGGAGCTTCCGGTAGCTGGCGCCCATGGCCTAGAGCAACTGCTCCTCCTGGGGGCCGCCGCCGCCAACGCTCGGCTCGTCGACGACCTCAAGCCCGACGGCGGCAAGCACTTCGCCGTAAAAAATCTCCCCCTCGACGGGTGCCCTGGTGCTAGGCGCACCTGGGAGGTGGACGAACAAGTCGTCGCTCACCCTCAGATACCTACCGGGGCCAGGAGCAGCAGAGGAAGAAGGCCGATCATCTGCCACTTCCTCCTCCTCTTTGGCGGCAGCCGCGCTGGCCTCCCCGGCAGGCCCCTTGCTGGTCTCTTCGGTGGCGGCCTCGCTAGCCCCCCTGGCAGATCCCTTGCCAGGCTCCTCAGCAGTGGCCTTGCCGGCTCCCTCGGCGGTGGCCTCGCCGGCTTCCTCGGTAGCGCCCCTGGCGGCCTCCTCGGCAGCGGTCTTCTCAGCCTCCGCCGCGGCATCCCTGGCCACGTCCTTGATGACGGTGTCCAGGTCCTCCCGATCCGTCGAGAGGGGATCTGGATACCATGAAGAGGGTGAGGATAAAAGCCAAATTCGAAAATTCGAAGAAAAACAACAGCAACAAAGACGAAGGGCAAGCAGATTACGAGTGCTAGGCTGGGAAGCAGAAATCCCCTCCCCGCCAACATTTGGTGTCGAGGTGGAGCTGTCGGCGCCCAAGTTCTCTTCCTCCTCCATGTGCGTGGGCTCGGCGCTTGGCGCCCTTGCCGGAGACGCCCCTCAGGGCGGCGTGGTCGACGGGGGCGGCGTGTTGGGGGTGGCCCTCTACGGCTCCTCCTGCGCACTCGGCAAGGTCAGCGCCAAGGCGTCGTACCCCTAACACATGTCGACGATGAGAGAATAGAGAACTTACGCTAGTGGCTGTGCCGGGGGTTGCTGTCTGGGCTGCTCAGCACCACCAGCGGTGCCCCTGAAATACCAACCGGGGGCTGGCCGCCCGCCGAGGCTTTGGCCCTCTTTATCCTCTGGGCTAGCATCTCCACGTCCCTGCAAAAACGAAAACAAGTCAAGTCAAGATACGGATTGGTGGAATGGGGGTGACAGGGGAGACAGAACGCGTACTCATCATCCACCTCCTCCTCTGCCGCTTTCCTCTTCCTCGGCGGGCTGAGGGACCCAAAGTTGAATTCAGCCCTCCCGCCGGTGCTCGCGGGAGGAGGAGAGGAAGGCGGGGTCTGCACGCGCTTGGACGAAGAGGAAGCGGATGCCTTCCTCGTCGCCACCGCGACTTTCACCACCTTCTTCGCCGCCGCGGCCTTCGCCTGGCGCACGGGCTCCACCGGAGATTTGGGCCGCCGCGCGGCCTCGGCAGGGCGGACTGGGCCGCCAGAAGCAGCCCGGTGCAGAACTCACCTCCTCCTTGGGGCCGAAGAGCTGCCAGCCCCGGCCTCCTCCTCAGCTCGTCGCCTGCTTCCTCGACAAGAGGAGCCCCGGTGCCAGCGCTGCTCACCTCCCCAGCGGCTCTTGCCCACCTGGCGAGCTCCTCCTCCTCCGCGGCCGTCGCGGCCTTCTCCTCTACGCTGCCAGCGCTGCCGGCCGCCTTGGCGAGCGCCGCCTCTTCCGCGCCGCGTTGCGCCTCCGCCACCCTCCTGGCGATATAGTCCAGCTCTGCCGGTGAGGTGTCCTGAACGAGCCGCGGCTCTTCAGTGACATACCTCTCGTGCAGGGTGTCGAAGAAATTTTGCACCTGGAGGTCATTTGGCTCGACCCAGTTCAGGTCGAGACCGTGCGCATTGAGGTCCGGCATCATGGCGATGATGTCGGACTGACGAGAATTATTGCACAGCGGGACCACTCCCGCTGGCAACTTGAAGATGGGCTCCGTGATGACCTTGCCGGCCTTCGCTGCTTCCCTCGTAGCCTTGCCGGACCGCTCGACCTCGCCCTCTTCGTCGACCTCGAGCTGAAAAAGCCGTTGGCAGAGATGGGCGTGCCTCAGCACTGTCAGGTTGTGGTCGAGGCCGGGTCGAAGCCGCATGATGTCAGCTGCGTTCGTGAAAAGCCAGGCCGGCCTCCCCTTGGCATGCAGAGGAGCAATTCGGCGATGGATGAAATCCGCCCCGATCATCTCGAGGGTGAGCCCGGCCTGGGTAAGCCGGAGAATCCTGGTGGTGGCGATCCTGAGCTTCGCGTCATCAGCGTCGAGGTCACTCCAGTCGTTTCCTCGGGCCGGCGGCGCGTCGCGAACCCGGCAAAAAGCCGGCGCGTTCTCCTCCTCGATCCAGCACCACCGACCCCGCCATTCTTCCCACCTCTCCTTCATGGCGCCGTCTGGGTACGCCCCCTTGGACCCTGAGATCTAGGCAACACACCCAGCAATGGCGCCACCCTTCTGGATCCGAGGGGAGAAGTAATGGCGAAAAAGCGCCGTGCTGGGGTTCACCCCAACGAATCCCTCGCAGAGGTGCGCGAAAAGGGCCATGCATGCCACGGCATTCGGAGTAAAATCCAGAAGGCGAAAACCGTAGGTGTGCATGACGTCCTTGAAGAAATCAGAAAAGGGAGGGCAGAGCCCGCAGGAGAAGTAGTCGACGAAGAAGGGGTACCGGTTCGGGGCAGGCCCGGCGCTAGCCGGGATGACGCGCGTAGCGGGATGCCCTGTCGTTGCTCCTGTCGTCTTCACTCCCCATAGAGGCTTGAAGAACTCCCAGAGCTCAGACGCGTCGACTGTCGAAGGCTCGAAGTAGGCGGATTGCGCCCTTCACACCACCAGCTCGCTCTCCGGCTGCTCCGTCGCTCCGACGTCCTTCACTGCTCCTTTGCGCTCCGCCGCTCCGGCGTCTTTTGACGCTCCTTTGCCTCTAGTGGATTTGGGCGCCATAGCGGCTGCGAAGAGCGAGGGGGCGAAGAATAGCGGGAGCGCGGCGGCGATGGGCGAAGGTTGGAGAAGAAGGAGCAAGGGGGCGGCGGCTCTGAGATTGGGGGGAAGGCGCAGAAGGGGTAAAGTGAGCAGCGCGCCCTTGGTTTTCCCTTTTTATGTGGAAGGCGCGGGCCGCCTCCTTTCCCATTAACTGTGACGTGACGCATGCGTGTGGGCACAGCCCCACGCATGACCCCCACGTCACGCCCGACCCCCACGTCGCGAGCGGATCATGAGGAAGCGCAGCGGACGGAAAAATTACCGCGGTAAAAACCGCACCGCCTACCCGCGCACCGTTCTTGGGCCTGGCCCAACAACGTGTTGCGCTTATGTATGGCCCAGGCCCGGGGACTCCTGTCGGTGTACAAAAGTAGGGGCTCTCCTTTTGACCCCTTTACTTGTGCACGGGCAGTCGAAGCCACGCGCCGCAGCCACACTTGGCAAGGCCAGGGAGGTGAACCGAGGTAAGCCCAGAAGCAAAAACAATGCCAAGACCAAGGCCACAAAGAGCAGAGGGACATGGCAGGTTTCCCCAGCAAGGTCCTTGCCGGGGCGGCCTCCACAGCCCCTTGCAAGACCCTTGCCGGGGCAGCTCGCCCCGACACCAACAGAGCGAGCCACCCTTGAGCCCACGGCCTCCAACGCTATTTTTCTACGTTAGGGCCACGGCTTGGGAGGCACCTCTATGGTGGCATGCAGATCTTTGTGAAGACAAGAACAACACTCTTGATCAGAAGGGTAAAATGCAACGAGCCTCGGCAAGGTCCTTGCCGAGGGAATCCACAAGGCCCCCGGCAAGATCCTTGCCGGGGATGACCACGACACCACGGCAAGACCCTTGCCGGGGCCCCGGCAAGGCCCTTTCCGGAAGCATCCGCGAGGCCGCACCCAGGCCCACACCCGCCAAGGTTTCCACCGCCGATTCCATGCAGCTGCCAGCCCACCAGCCGGGCAGGCACCTGCGTGTCAACGAAGGGCTCCTTCGCCAACTCATCACGTGCTTACGTGGTGCCAGCAGGTCTTCTTGAAGGCTCCGCCACTGGACCACCTCAGCTGCTTGGCTGCCTACATGGCACCGCACGCACCGCTGGCCAGGGCGCGTGTCGAGACGGGGCGAAGCGGCAGTAAAGCAAGGGAGACACATCGAGGGCGCATTAAATGCGCTTTGTCCCGTATGGCTAGCGATAAGCTCAGCCACAGTACTTGGGTGCCACCTCCTGGTGCCACTGTGGCGATCCCTTTGCCTATAAAAGGAGACCCAAGGCATCCAGGAGCATGATTCGGATCTTTGGACAAGTTACGCTCCCTGTAGCTAGTTCGAACTCCTCAAGAACTCAGATATACAACCACCAAAGCGGGACTAGGGTATTACGCGTCTTCGCGGCCCGAACCTGGGTAAACGACCCGTGTGTTTGCACTGACTGTTGATCCTGCTCTCCTCACCACTTCCAGCGCCCCGCAACCATAGAAGGGATCCCCTTGATCCCATAGGTGTCGTTTCACACCAACACATATTATTTGATCCCCTCCTAGCGTGCCTTTTCCATACAGTATGCCCTTATGCCGCGATTCAGGAACACCAATCGGCTTAAGGTCAGGAATAAAGTCAATACAAAACTCAATGACCTCCTCATTTTCATGGCCCTTGGAGATGCTTCCTTCTGGCCTAGCACGGTTATGAACATATTTATTTAAGACTCCCATGAACCTCTCAAAGGGGAACATATTGTCTAGAAATACAGGAACCAAAACGTTAATTTCTTCGCATAGGTGAACTAGGACGTGCGTCATGATGTTGAAGAAGGATGGTGGGAACACCAACTCGAAACTGACAAGACATTGCACCAAATCATTCTCTAACCTTGGTATGATTTCTGGATTGATTACCTTCTGAGAGATTGCATTGAGGAATGCACATAGCTTCACAATGGCTAATCGAACGTTATCCGGTAGAAGCCCCCTCAATGCAACCGGAAGCAGTTGCGTCCTAATCACGTGGCAGTCATGAGACTTTAGGTTCTGGAACTTTTTCTCTGCCATGTTTATTATTCCCTTTATATTCGACGAGAAGCCAGACGGTACCTTAATACTGAGCAGGCATTCAAAGAAGATTTCCTTCACTTCTTTGGTAAGAGCGTAGCTGGCATGACCCTAATGTATGCCGTCTTTTTCGTGCATACGTTGCTGGTCCTCCCGTGCCTCAGGTGTATCTTTTGTCTTCCCATACACGCCCAAGAAGCCAAGCAGGGTCACGCAAAGATTCTTCGTCACGTGCATCACGTCGATTGCGGAGCGGACCTCTAGGTCTTTCCAATAGGGCAGGTCCCAGAATATAGATTTCTTCTTCCACATGGGTGTGCGTCCGTCAGTGTCCTTTGGAACAGGTTGTCCGCCAGGACCCTTTCCAAAGATTACCTTCAAATCCTTGACCATATCATGTACATCAGCACCAGTACGGTGCCGAGGCTTCATCCGGTGATCCGCCTCACCTTTGAAATGCTTGCCTTTCTTTCTTACGGGATGCCTGCTCGGAAGAAATCGACGATGTCCCAGGTACACATTCTTCCTACAATTCTCCAAATATATACTGTCGGTATCATCCAAACAGTGCGTGCATCCGCAGTATCCCTTGTTTGTCTGTCCTGAAAGGTTACTGAGAGCAGGCCAATCATTGATGGTCACGAACAGCAACGCCTTTAGGTCAAATTCTTCCCCCATGTGCTCATCCCACGCATGTAAACCTGTTCCATTCCACAGCTGTAAGAGTTCTTCAACTAATGGCCTTAAGTACACATCAATGTCGTTGCCGGGTTGCTTAGGGCCTTGGATGAGCACTGGCATCGTAATGAACTTCCGCTTCATGCACAACCAAGGAGGAAGGTTATACAAACATAGAGTCACAGGCCAGGTGCTATGGTTGCTGCTCTGCTCACCAAAAGGATTAATGCCATCTGCGCTTAGACCAAACCATACGTTCCTTGCGTCATCTGCAAACTCCTTCCCGTACTTTCTCTTGATTTTTCTACACTGTGACCCGTCAGCGGGTACTCTCAACTTTCCGTCTTTCTTACGGTCTTCTCTGTGCCATCGCATTGCCTTGGCATGCTCTTTGTTTTGGAACAAACGTTTGAACCGTGGTATTATAGGAGCATACCACATCACCTTGGCAGGAATCTTCTTCCTGGGGCGCTCGCCCTCGACATCACCAGGGTCATCGCGGCTGATCTTATAGCGCAATGCACCGCATACCGGGCAAGCGTTCAAATCCTCGTATTCAGCGTGCTAGAGGATGCAGTCATTAGGGCATGCATGTATCTTCTGCACCTCTAACCCTAGAGGGAAGACAGCCTTCTTTGCTTCATACGTACTCTCGGGCAATTCGTTGTCCTTTGGAAGCATATTCTTTATCATTACCAGCAACTTTCCAAATCCCTTGTCAGATACACCATTCTCTGCCTTCCATTGCAGCAATTCCAGTGTGGTGCCCAACTTTTTCTTGTCAGCTTCGCAATTCGGGTACAACAATTTCTTGTGATCCTCTAACATGCGCTGCAACTTCTTCTTCTCCAAATCACTTGCGTAGTTTCTCTTTGCATCGGCAATGGCCCAACCTAGATCATCAGCGGGCTCATCTGATGCCTCTTCTTCAGCTTCTTCCCGCATTGCCAGCTCAGCTTCTTCCCCCATTGTTGTATCATCGTATTCAGGGAACCCATGGCCAGGATAGTTGTTGTCGTCCTCTTCTTCTTCATTGTCTTCCATCATAACCCCTCTTTCTCCGTGCTTGGTCCAAACGTTATAGTGGGGCATGAAACCGGACTTAAACAAGTGGACGTGAATGGTTCTTGATGTAGAGTGATTGTGATCATTCTTACAGACAACACATGGACAAGGCATAAAACCATCTACCTGCTTGTTTGCCTCAGCTGCAAGCAGAAAAGTATGCACGCCATTAATGAACTCGGGAGAGCATCGGTCATCATACATCCATTGTCGGCTCATCTTCATTACACAACACCGAAAAGACCAAATTAATACAAGTTCATACATAAAGTTCATACATATATATAGTTCATACAACACTTAAATGCAACAAACAAATAACTCTCTAGCTAAAGCATTTAAATGCAACAACAAATGCGATCAAGATCGCAACTAAGGTAACAATTGATCCAACAGCATAATGATACGAAGCCTAACTATCAATGGCATATTTTCTAATCTTTCTAATCTTCAAGCGCATTTTCTCCATCTTGATCTTGTGATCATCGACGACATCGGCAACATGCAACTCCAATTCCATCTTCTCCCTCTCAATTCTTTTCAATTTTTCTTTCAAATACTCATTTTCTCTTTCAACTAAATTTAATCGCTCGACAATAGGGTCGGTTGGAATTTCCGGTTCACATACCTCCTAGATAAAAATATCTATGTCAACTTGATAGGCATAATTTGTCATCAACACGAAATGCAACAACTAGTTTCAAAAGAGAATATACCACATCTGAATCATAACAAGGACGAGGGCCGACGGGGACGGATATCAAAACCATGGCACTATGTATAACAAACAACGTACGGGTAAGATAATTATACGAGTAACTATATATCCAAATCACACAAACATCAATTTGGTAATGTAAAACATTCATGAACAAGAGGCTCACCACAAGCTAGGTGGTGCCGGCGACGGGATGGTGTGGGCGATCAACGGTGGTTACGACGGAGATTTAGAAGGCACTAAGTAGACCACACCTACATATGCAAACTAATTAAGTGTTATTTTTGACCTCAAATTGCATATAAATCAAATACTAGCACATATATATAATTCCTCCCAAATTACTAAACTCACAAATTAATCACTATACAAAGCATTGCAAGAGCTAATCTAGCAATGAGAGATGAAATGAAAAAGTTTCTAACCTTTGTGATCATTTGAATGGATGGGGCCTTCAAATCTTGACAAATTTTGGGTCAAATGTGTGATGAGCTCGAGAGGAAGAGAGGAAGAATAGAGAGGAGAAGGGAAAGGGGAAGAACAGAGCGAGCTCGGGTGGACGAAGGGTTTATGTAGGACGACCTTTAGCACTGGTTCGTAACAAGAACCGGCGCTAAAGGTGCTGGAGGGGCCCCAGACTGACAACATCCTGCCACCACCCACTTTAGTGCCGGTTGGTGGCACGAACCGGTACTATAGGTTCGCCACGAACCGGTACTAATGAGAGCGGCCGGCTAGCCGTTGGAACCGGCACTAATGGACACATTAGTGCCGGCTCAAAATCGAACCGGCACTAATGTACTTCACATTTGACCCTTTTTCTACTAGTGAAATACCAAAAAAATTAGTGGTACTTGCTACTCATGGAGATGGGGAACCTCCTAAAACCCTCGATGCTTGTTATGTGACAGATATTATGTACTACTTTGATAATCCTGAGAAAACCCCATTCAATCTGGTAATGGGAGACACGTTGGATCAACGAGAATACTTTAGGGATTATCGCTTGACTCAAAAAGGGAAATTATTATGGGATCAAATTCATATGTTGCATTGGTATGCTCGGGAACTATGCTTGAGATATGATTATACTTGTAGCTTTAGGATGAAGGCTCCACACCTTCCCTTTTCATGCAAATTTAATGATGATAAAACCTTGGCATCTTATGCTAATGGTATATATGATTACTATGATGTGGAACAAATAGAAGAATTCATTGCTTTTATGGGTGCTTATGAGATTGAATCTATGTTTAAAGAGTTTGACGATTTTGATGATTCAGTTTATAGACCTGAAAATTTTGATATACTTAAATATTGTTATGAAGATTATGAATACAATTCCGATATTGATGCATTTATTGAGAAAGTCCCCGTTGTCCTAGAAGAGACTACTATTTTGCAGGAAGCTGTGGAAGAAGAAATTGATGAAACTATGAGCTCATTGGATGAAAAAGATGATGAGGAGAGCGAAGAACAAAAGGAGGAAGAGCGGATTAGCTACCCGTGCCCACCTTCTAATGAGAGTAACTCTTCAACTCATACATTGTTTAATTCCCCTTCATGCTTACCGAAGGATGATTGTTATGATCCCGTTGATTCTCTTGAAATATCCCTTTTTGATGATGCTTGCTATGCTTGTGGCCAAGATGCCAATATGAATGATGCTTATGTAGATGAACTTGCTATAGTTCCTTATGTTAAACATGAAATTGTTGCTATTGCACCCATGTATGATAGTCCTATTATCTTTTTGAATTCTCCAAACTACACTATATCGGAGAAGTTTGTGCTTATTAAGGATTATATTGATGGGTTGGATTTTACTACTACACATGATGACTTTGATAGATATAATATGCATGTGCTTGCTGCTCCTACTTTCAATTATTATGAGAGAGGAACTATATCTCCACCTCTCTATGTTTCCAACACGATAGAATTGCAAGAAACTGCTTATACTATGCATTGGCCTTTACTTGGTGTGCATGAATTATTCTGTTATGACATGCCGATGCATAGGAAGAGAGTTAGACTTCGTCATTGTATGATATATGTTACTTTGTGCTCACTACTAAATTACAAATCATTGTTAATTAAAATTGGCTTTCATATACCATGGGATCCGGGTGGATCCATTACTTGAGCATTATATGCCTAGCTTAATGGCTTTAAAGAAAGCGCTGCCAGGGAGACAACCCGGAAGTTTTAGAGAGTAATTTATTTCTGTTGAGTGCTTTCATATAGTTTACAAACAAAAAAGATAAAGAGGGGAACCCAAAACTTTTCAAAAAGGAAAGTGAAAGTAAGAGAGATAAGCATTGTTGAAGTGGGAGCTAGCCTTGAACTTTGTTCATGCTCACGGAGACTTTGTGAATCTTAATTACAGAAACTTTTCATAAAAAATAATTATCCCCTTGTAAAATTCCATTGTATTATAAAAATAATGTGCTAAGGTTTGCCTTTAGGATGTTAACAATGCTTGTTGGTTTGTGCGGTGCAGGACAGAAACTTTGTCTGTAGTGCGCGATTTTACATTTTTAGCTGGAACGTCAAATGGTTCTGATTCCTTTTGAAATGTCTTTCTGTACAAATGTTTTATTTTTCCTAATTTTGGTAGAATATTTGGGGTACCAGAGGTATGGTGAATGTTCAGATTTCTACAGACGGTTCTGTTTTTGATGCATAGTTTGCTTGTTTTGATGAAACTATCAACTTCTATCAGTGGATTAAGCCATGGAAAAGCTATATTACAGTAGACACAATGCAAAAACAAAATATGAATTGGTTTGCTATAGTACTTAGAGTAGTGATTTGCCTTATTATACTAACGGATCTTACCGAGTTTTCTATTGAAGTTTTGTGTGGATGAAGTGTTTGATCGAGGAGGTCTCGATATGAGGAAAAGGAAGAGAGGCAAGAGCTCAAGCTTGGGGATGCCCAAGGCACCCCAAGTAAATATTCAAGGAGACTCAAGCGTCTAAGCTTGGGGATGCCCCGGAAGGCATCCCCTCTTTCTTCAACAAGTACCGGTATGTTTTCGTATTCGTTTCGTTCATGCGATATGTGCAAATCTTGGAGCGTCTTTTGCATTTAGTTTTAATTTTTCTTTTATGCACCATGCTGGTATGAGATAGTCCTTGGTTGATTTATAGAATGCTCATTGCACTTCACTTAAATCTATTGAGTATGGCTTTATAGAATGCTTCATGTGCTTCACTTATATCATTTGAAGTTTGGATTGCCTGTTTCTCTTCACATAGAAAACCGCCATTTGTAGAATGATCTTTTGCTTCACTTATATTTGTTAGAGCGTGGGCATATCTTTTGTAGAAAGAATTAAACTCTCTTGCTTCACTTATATCTATTTAGAGAGATGACAGGAATTGGTCATTCACATGGTTAGTCATAAAATCCTACATAAACTTGTAGATCGCTGAATATGATATGTTTGATTCCTTGCAATAGTTTTGCGATATAAAGATGGTGATATTAGAGTCATGCTAGTGGGTAGTTGTGGATTGTAGAAATACTTGCGTTGGAGTTTGTGATTCCCGTAGCATGCACGTATGGTGAACCGTTATGTGACGAAGTTGGAGCATGAGGTATTTATCGATTGTCTTCCTTATGAGTGGCGGTCGGGGACGAGCGATGGTATTTCCTAATAATCTATCCCCCTAGGAGCATGCGTAGTAGTACTTTGCTTCGAGGGCTAATAAACTTTTGCAATAAGTATATGAGTTCTTTATGACTAATGTGAGTCCATGGATTATACACACTCTCACCCTTCCATCATTACTAGCCTCTTCGGTACCGTGCATTGCCCTTTCTCACCTCAAGAGTTGGTGCAAACTTCGCCGGTGCATCCAAACCCCGTGATATGATACGCTCTATCACACATAAGCCTCCTTATATCTTCCTCAAAACAGCCACCATACCTACCTATCATGTCATTTCCATAGCCATTCCGAGATATATTGCCATGCAACTTTCATCATCATCATATACATGACTTGAGCATTTATTGTCATATTGCTTTGCATGATCGTAAGATAGCTAGCATGATATTTTCATGGCTTGTCCGTTTTTTGATGTCATTGCTACGCTAGATCATTGCACATCCTGGTACACCGCCGGAGGCATTCATATAGAGTCATATCTTTGTTCTAGTATCGAGTTGTAATATTGAGTTGTAAGTAAATAGAAGTGTGATGATCATCATTAATAGAGCATTGTCCCCCCCCCCAAAAAAAGAGAGGCCAACGAAGCCTAAATAAAGAAGGGGGCCAAAGAAGCCCGCAAAAAAAGAAGAAGAAGAAAATATATATATAAAGGGACAATGCTACTATCCTCTTTTTCCACACTTGTGCTTCAAAGTAGCACCATGTTCTTCATATAGAGAGTCTCTTATGTTGTCACTTTCATATACTAGTGGGAATTTTTTATTATAGAACTTGGCTTGTATATTCCAACGATGTGTTGGAGATATGCCCTAGAGGCAATCATGTATGATGATATTTCCTATGTGTTTATGAATAAAGATAGTCCTTGGACATTATCAATGATGTGTATCAGCAAGTATGTGACTTGTTTGTGGGACTATGCATTGTATGATGACTGTCCTAAAAGGTCCCTAGTCGAAAGGGCTGTGTGGACGCGCAGCCGACTAGACTGGCATATGACACGGTCGATGGCTTGGTCTCACTAGCCATGGAGCATTGGATGCTAACCGGATAATATGGACTTGGAAAGGTCTGGTCGGATTCGACGTAGTCAGATCCGAGTCGAGATAAGGTCCGAGTCGGACAGACCCAACTATGAGACGCAGCGATATGTCATCTGTGAGTCTCTAGTGCAACATACGTTCTATGTCCTAAGACCTGAGCTGACGCATGTACTCGGGATGGTGACAGACTTGCTTTGGGCCGACCAAACGCTACTCCGTGACTGGGTAGTTACAAAGGTAGGTTTCGGGTTTGTCCAGTCCCATGCTGCGAGACATGGTCAAGCAAGATGGGATTTGCCCCTCCGATCAGGAGAGATATACTCTGGGCCCCTCGTGTGATCCGACCAGGATAAGCATGGCCATGCAACAAGGATTATGAGATAATCCGGATAGTGATCGGTATCACTGGAACGAGAAAGAGGTCGGGCTAGCACAAGGATGACAGTCTCGCCTTGAGCCCGACAACATATATCGTGAGGCAAAGGGAATAAAAGTGTGACACGTTGTACAGGTTCACCTAACCAGCTTCATAGTCTGCTTGGTGGTCGGCACGCCTTGCTAGAGGCCGCTACCAGCCGTGCAGGTCGGAGGTGATCCGAACTGTGACCAAGCCGACTTAAACCTAAGGGGTCATGCGCTTAAGGGAAGGAATCTACGAGGTCAGATCTGAGGACACTGGTCGGACGTGATCCGAACTGTATTCTGATTGTGGCCGAGTAGACTTGTCGGCTTTAGGGTCCGTGCGAGGCCCAAGTGTTGAGCCCGTGACGGACACCTATATAAAGTGGAGGTGCGGCACACTCATGCGGTTGATCGCTTCGGCGCTGTGACTAGGGTTTGCGTGTGTTGCGAATAGACACCTCCACTCGCCGCCGTCTGTGTGATCGGACCTAGCAGTCCGCCGCACGGTGTTCCTCCTGCACGCGCGGATACCGTTAGAGGCGGTGCACTTGCGCCGCTCCGGCGAATTCGTATGTGGGATCGGACGACCGGCTGTTCGAGGTAGATTGAACGAGGAGGAGACGATCCACGCGGACGCGCTGCCCCAACTCTTCTTCCGCTGCACGGCACTGCGGATCTAGTGGTAATGAACTGTGATCCATCTCCCGTAGCATGTTCCTGGATGTTCTGCACGTAGGAAAATTTTAATTTGCAGTCGACGCACCCTACCATAGAACCCAACAGTGGTATCAGAGCCTCTGCTATAGGATTTGGTTTCAGATCGTATGCATATTAGATATGTGGACGCGGCAGATGAGATCTAGTGTTGTTGAAGAGATCGGCTATGTGCACGGTTGATGTGATCAACTGCACATGGGGATCGTTGAGGCTATGTTTTCTGTCAATCGGGATCGATGAGGTCGTGACACGACCTACCCCTAACGGTCGGTTATCCGCCATCGGGGTTAACTGTGAAATGTAAATCCGAATCGGATTCACGATGATCGATGAGATCGGTCAGATCAGAGAATTTGGCGTGATCGGAGTTCAGATGGGACCGCCGTGTGCGTAGCACCTTGTATTTCGTACCCGACACACAAACCGGTAGAATGCGATTCTATGCATAACTTTGTTCTGCAGGTTTGATGTGAATAGTATGGCTCATGTGTTTGTGATGCATGTGTGTAATTTATACATGGCCTGCGCGTCATGTTTGTCAGCCGGCAGGAGCCAAAGTGTTGTCATTATATTGTATAACGACCTGTGTGTCGACTTGTGACTCTATATAAATTCATTACTAGTTGTAGTAGTTGGATAATAGAGATCAGGTTGGTGGCTTGGCGTCCGGGCGTGACAAACAAGATAGATCCTAGATGGTCATCGGAGTCGGAGCCGACCTAGAAGAACGTCCATGAAGGAGCCATACTATTTCACAATATATGTTTATTTGTGATTGTTATGCTTCTTGTTTTCTATGCATGTTAGAATGGTAGAAAGATCCCTCATGAATATCAAGTGAATTGCCATCCCCGATGTTGCGCCTTCGCACGTCAAGTACGTCTAGTAGTGGGCTCATAAAATTGAGGTGCTGCTAGGTGTCCTTGAACTGAAGGGTTCGTGTCAGACACGGACATGCACTGCATCAGGTTAACTTGACGAGGCTATCAAAACGGTTTTGGGCCTTGTGGCGAAGAAGGTTGGGTGCCGGGGTATAAGATACCTACCCGACCGACAGGAGTCGTATAGAGATACGATTAGCAAGGAGTTGCTTACCGGATAGGCATGTTGTCTAGCAGTGATGCTAAAGCTCACTAGTCGCATGTGCTAGTCGGATCCTGAATCACTGAGAGTTTGCGGAGGGATGCTGACTTCAGTGGGAGTATTTCTGTTTAGGCTTGAATTACTCTACATAAACACATTGCTTAATGATTGCATATTTTCTGTTGTAGATCAATGGCACCACCTGCTCAACCCAACTTTGCATTGAAATCAATTCTGGAAAAGGATAAACTGAATGGAACAAACTTTACCACCTGGTATAGAAATCTGAGAATAGTTCTCAAGCATGATAAAAAGGAACATGTTCTAGAGGATCCACTTCCAGATGAACCTGGCGATAATGCTAGTGCCACAGCTAAAAATGCCTACCAGAAACTCGTTGATGAATCAACGGAGATCAGTTGTCTGATGCTGGCTTGTATGGAGCCCGATTTGCAACAGCATTTCGAAAATGTTGAGGCTTACGATATGATCGAGAGTCTCAAGAGCATGTTTCAGACACAGGCTAGGACCGAAAGGTTCAACGTCTGGCGATCCTTGATGGATTGCAGGCTGAAGGAAGGTGATCCACTGAGCCCACATGTGATCAAGATGATCGGATATGTGCAAGCTTTGGATCGGTTGGGCTTCCCGCTCTTGGATGAGCTCGCTACAGATGCAGTTCTGGGTTCTCTTGCGCCTAGCTATGGGACGTTCGTCTCGAACTATCATATGCACGGCATGGATAAGAAGCTCACTGAATTGCATGGGATGCTCAAAGTGGCAGAGCAGGATATTAAGAAAGGCACGCATCAAGTGTTGATGGTGCAGAAATCGGCTAAGTTCAAGAAGAGTTGGTCCAAGAAAAAGGCTAAGGCAAAGGGCACGGAGACGGTAACCTCCGTCGCTACGCCGAAGTCTGGACCGGACTCGAAGACCGTTTGCTATCACTGCAAGGAGACCGGTCACTGGAAGAGGAACTGTAGCAAGTGGCTTGCAGAGCATGGCAAGAAGGCCGGAAATGCTTCTTTGGGCAAAGGTACACTTGTTGCATATGTTATAGACATTTACCTTGATGACATACCTAGTAGCTCTTGGGTATTTGATACCGGATCGGTTGTTCATATTTGCAACTCGATGCAGGGGCTGGTAAGAACTAGGCGTGTAGCACAAGGGGAGATTGACATCAGGGTCGGCATCAAAGCAAGAGTTGCTGCGTTGAGGTCAGCACGATGCAGCTCCAGCTTCCTTCCGGATTCATTATGGAATTGAATAATTGTTATTATATTCCTGCACTTAGTCGGAACATTATTTCTGCCTCATGTTTGATGATTCAAGGTTATGAATTCAATTCAAAGGACAATGGTTGTTCGATATTTTTGAATGGTATGTTCCACGGCTATGCACCCATTGTTGATGGGCTATTTATATTGAATCTAGAACAGGAATCGGTCTATAACGTGAATGTCAAGAGGCATAAGCCTAATGAGATAAATCCGACATACTTCTGGCATTGCCGGCTTGGACACATTAGTCTGAAACGCATGAAGAAGCTTCATGATGATGGGCTCCTAACTTCGTCCGACTTCGGGTCGTTCGAGACATGTGAATCATGCTTGCTCGGCAAGATGACTAAGTCTCCATTCGCAAAGAGTTGCGAGAGGGCGTCCGAGCTGTTGGAACTTATACATAGTGATGTGTGTGGTCCAATGAGCACAACTTCCAGAGGTGGCTATCAGTACTTCGTGACTTTTACCGACGACTTGAGTAGATATGGATATATCTATTTGATGAGGCACAAGTCGGAGACTTTTGGAAAGTTCAAAGAGTTTCAGAACGAGGTTGAGAATCAGCTCGGCAAGACTATAAAGCTTCTGCGATCTGATCGTGGAGGTGAGTACATGAGCCAGGAGTTTTGATGATCATCTGAAAAGCCGAGGTATAGTACCTCAGCTCACACCTCCGGGTACGCCACAGAGAAACGGCGTGTCGAAACGGAGGAATCGTACCTTGTTGGACATGGTTCGGTCTATGATGAGCAAATCGGATTTACCCTTGTCATTCTAGGGATGTGCTCTAGAAACTGCAGCTTTCACACTTAATGGGGTACCATCAAAATCCGTAGACAAGACACCACATGAGATGTGGACCGGGAAGAATCCCAGTTTGTCTTTTCTAAAGATTTGGGGTTGTGAAGCATTTGTCAAGCGACTTATGTCAGACAAGCTTACACCCAAGTCGGATAAATGCATATTCGTGGGATATCCGAGGGAAACCTTGGGATATAACTTCTACAACCGGGAAGAGAACAAAGTGTTTGTTGCTCGGAACGGGGTTTTCCTTGAGAAAGAGTTTCTCAGTCGGGAGGCCAGTGGGAGGACGGAAAGATTGCGCAGAGTGCGCGATGTATTGTTGCTAGAAAGCGACGAGTCGGCCACGTATGCGGAAGCGATGAGCCCAGATTCCGAGGCATGGCTGGAGGCCATGAGATCCGAGTTAAAGTCCATGGATGAGAATCAAGTCTGGGACTTGGTTGATCCGCCACCTGGCGTAACTGCCATTGGTTGCAAATGGGTCTTTAAGAAGAAAACCGATGTGGATGGAAATGTTCAGATCCACAAAGCTCGGCTTGTCGCTAAAGGTTATGGACAAGTTCAAGGAATTGACTACGACGAGACTTACTCGCCGGTAGCGATGCTGAAATCGGTGAGGATCATACTAGCTATAGCTGCATATTTTGATTACGAGATATGGCAGATGGATGTCAAAACGGCTTTCCTTCACGGAAATTTAACCGAGGACGTGTATATGATACAGCCCGAGGGTTTTGTCGATCCGACTAGCACTAGTAAGGTATGCAAGCTCAAGAGATCCATTTATAGGTTGAAGCAAGCATCTCGGAGTTGGAACATTCGTTTTGATGAGGTCGTCACTGATCTCGGTTTCATCAAAAGCGAAGAGGACTCTTGTTTATACAAGAAGTTAAGTGGGAGCTCGATAGTGTTTTTGATCTTGTATGTGGACGACATACTACTGATCGGAAATGATGTTTCGATGCTAAACTCGGTCAAGGAGTCATTGAATGGCAAGTTTTCGATGAAAGACCTTGGTGAGGCAGTCTATATTTTAGGCATTAAGATCTATAGACATAGATCAAGAAGGCTGCTCGGCTTGAGCCAGAGCACGTACATAGAAAAAGTGTTGAAGCGGTTCAATATGAGTGAGGCAAAGAAAGGGTTCTTGCCACTCTCACATGGTATAAGGCTAAGCGAGACTCGGAGTCCTTCGACATCTGATGAGCGAAGCAGGATGAGTAGGATTCCGTATGCCTCGGCAATCGGATCCATCATGTATGCCATGATATGTACAAGGCCTGATGTTGCTTTTGCGATAAGCCTAACAAGCAGATACCAGGCCAACCCAGGCGAGAGTCACTGGGCAGCGGTAAAGACTATTTTGAAGTACCTGAAAAGGACTAAAGAGATGTTCCTAGTTTATGGAGGTGAGGAAGAGCTCGTCGTAAGGGGTTACGTTGATGCTAGTTTCCAAACCGACAGAGATGATTGTCGATCACAGTCTGGATTCGTGTAAAATGGAGGAGCAGTGCACTGGATGAGTTCCAAACAGGACACGGTGGCCGATTCTACCACAGAAGCCGAATACATTGCGGCTTATGAAGCTGCAAAGGAAGGTGTTTGGATCCGGCATTTTCTGGATGATCTTGGTATTTTCCCAGCCTCGGTGAAACCGTTGGACCTTTATTGTGATAATTCTGGTGCCATCGCACAAGCCAAGGAGCCAAGGAATCACCACAAGGTCAGACACATAGACCGGAAATATCACCTGATATGAAAGATCGTAAAGAATGGTGATGTAGAGTTATGCAAGATTCACACGGATGCAAATGTTGCAGATCCGTTGACTAAGCCGCTTCCACAACCCAAGCATGAGGGGCACGTTAGAGCTATGGGCATTCGATGTCTATTTGATTGACTCTAGTGCAAGTGGGAGACTGTTGGAGATATGCCCTAGAGGCAATCATGTATGATGATATTTCCTATGTGTTTATGAATAAAGATAGTCCTTGGACATTATCAATGATGTGTATCAGCAAGTATGTGACTTGTTTGTGGGACTATGCATTGTATGATGACTGTCCTAAAAGGTCCCTAGTCGAAAGGGTTGTGTGGACGCGCAGCCGACTAGACTGGCATATGACACGGTCGATGGCTTGGTCTCACTAGCCATGGAGCATTGGATGCTAACCGGATAATATGGACTTGGAAAAGTCTGGTCGGATTCGACGTAGTCGGATCCGAGTCGAGATAAGGTCTGAGTCGGACAGACCCAACTATGAGACGCAGCGATATGTCATCTGTGAGTCTCTAGTGCAACATACGTTCTATGTCCTAAGACCTGAGCTGACGCATGTACTCGGGATGGTGACAGACTTGCTTTGGGCCGACCAAACGCTACTCCATGACTTGGTTGTTACAAAGGTAGGTTTCGGGTTTGTCCAGTCCCATGCTGCGAGACATGGTCGAGCAAGATGGGATTTGCCCCTCCGATCAGGAGAGATATACTCTGGGCCCCTCGTGTGATCCGACCAGGATACGCATGGCCATGCGACAAGGATTATGAGATAATCCAGATAGTGATCGGTATCACTGGAACGAGAAAGAGGTCGGGCTAGCACAAGGATGACAGTCTCGCCTTGAGCCCGACAACATATATCATGAGGCAAAGGGAATAGAAGTGTGACACGTTGTATAGGTTCGCCTAACCAGCTTCATAGTCTGCTTGGTGGTCGGCACGCCTTGCTAGAGGCCGCTACCAGCCGTGCAGGTCGGAGGTGATCCGAACTGTGACCAAGCCGACTTGAACCTAAGGGGTCACGTGCTTAAGGGAAGTAACCTACGAGGTCAGATCCGAGGACACTGGTCGGATGTGATCCGAACTGTATTCTGATTGTGGCCGAGTAGACTTGTGGGCTTTAGGGTCCGTGCGAGGCCCAAGTGTTGAGCCCGTGACGGACGCCTATATAAAGTGGAGGTGCGGCACACTCATGCGGTTGATCGCTTCGGCGCTGTGACTAGGGTTTGCGTGTATTGCAAATAGACACCTCCACTCGCCGCCGTCTGTGTGATCGGACCTAGCAGTCCGCCGCACGGTGTTCCTCCTGCACGTGCGGATACCATTAGAGGCGGTGCACTTGCGCCGCTCCGGCGAACTCGTACGTGGGATCGGACGACCGGCTGTTCGAGGGAGATCGAACAAGGAGGAGATGATCCACGCAGACGCGCTGCCCCAACTCTTCTTCCGCTGCACGGCACTGCACGTCTAGTGGTAACGAACTGTGATCCATCTCCCGTAGCATGTTCCTGGATGTTCTGCGCGTAGGAAAATTTTAATTTGCAGTCGACGCACCCTACTGTAGAACCCAACACGATGGGCTTCCTCAAAATGCCCTAGGTCTTCGTGAGCAAGCAAGTTGGATGCACACCCACTTAGTTTCTTTTGTTGAGCTTTCATACACTTATAGCTCTAGTGCATCCGTTGCATGGCAATCCCTACTCCTCGCATTGACATCAATTGATGGGCATCTCCATACCCCGTTGATTAGCCGCGTCGATGTGAGACTTTCTCCTTTTTTGTCTTCTCCACATAACCCCCATCATCATATTCTATTCCACCTAAAGTGCTATGTCCATGGCTTGCGCTCATGTATTGCGTGAGGGTTGAAAAGGCTGAAGCGCATTAAAAAGTATGAACCAATTGCTTGGCTTGTCATCGGGGTTGTGCATGATGTGAATATTTTGTGTGGTGAAGATGGAGCATAACCAGACAATATGATTTTGTAGGGATAACTTTCTTTGGCCATGTTATTTTGAAAAGACATGATTGCTTTATTAGTAGGCTTGAAGTATTATTGTTTTTATGTCAAATGATAGACTATTGCCTTGAATCACTCGTGTCTTAATATTCATGCCATGATTAGATATATGATCAAGATTATGCTAGGTAGCATTCCACATCAAAAATTATCTTTTTTATCATTTACCTACTCGAGGACAAGCACGACTTAAGCTTGGGGATGCTGATACGTCTCCGTCGTATCTATAATTTTTTATTGTTCCATGCCAATATTATTCAACTTTCATATACTTTTGGCAACTTTTTATACTAATTTTTGGGACTAACATATTGATCCAGTGCCCAGTGCCAGTTCCTGTTTGTTGCATGTTTTATGTTTCAGAAACCCAATATCAAATGGAGTCCAAACGGGATAAAAACAGACGGAGAATTATTTTGGAATATTTGTGATTTTTGGGAGGAAGAATCAACGCGAGACGGTGCCCGAGGTGGCACGAGGGTGGCCCACGCCACCACTTTATGTGGGCACGGCCCCCACCCTCGTGGGCCCCTTGTAAGGCGGTTGATGCTCTACTTTGGCCGCAAGAAAGCTAATTTTTGAAAAAAGATCTGGGCGAAAGTTTCAACCCAGTCGGAGTTACGGATCTCCAGATATAAAAGAAACGGTGCCAGGGCAGAATCTGAGAACGCAGAAACAGAGAGACAGAGAGACAGATCCAATCTCGGAGGGGCTCTCGCCCCTCCCACGCCATGGGAGCCAAGGACCAGAGGGGAAACCCTTCTCCCATCTAGGGAGGAGGTCAAGGAAGAAGAAGAAGAAGGGGGGCTCTCTCCCCCTTGCTTCCGGTGGCGCCGGAACGCCGCCGGGGGCCATCATCATCACCGTGATCTTCACCAACACCTACGCCATCTTCACGAACATCTCCATCACCTTCCCCCCTCTATCTACAGCGGTCCACTCTCCCGCAACGCGTTGTACCCTCTACTTGAACATGGTGCTTTATGCTTCATATTATTATCCAACGATGTGTTGCCATCCTATGATGTCTGAGTAGATTTTCGTTGTCCTATTGGTAGTTGATGAATTGCTATGATTGATTTAATTTTCTTGTGATTATGTTGCTGTCCTTTGGTGCCCATCATATGAGCGCGCGCGTGGATCACACCATAGGGTTAGTTGTATGTTGATAGGACTATGTATTGGAGGGCAAGAGTGACAGAAGCTTCAACCTAGCATAGAAATTGATGCATACGGAATTGAAGGGGGACCAATATATCTTAATGCTATGGTTGGGTTTTACCTTAATGAACGTTAGTAGTTGCGGATGCTTGCTAATAGTTCCAATCATAAGTGCATAGAATTCCAAGTCAGGGATGACATGCTAGCAGTGGCCTCTCCCACATAAAACTTGCTATCGGTCTAATAATGTAGTTAGTTGCTTAGGGACAATTTCACAACTCCTACCACCACTTTTCCACACTCGCCATATTTACTTTATTGCTTCTTTATCTAAACAGCCCCTAGGTTATATTTACGTGTTCTTTATTATCTTGCAAACCTATCCAACAATACCTACAAAGTACTTCTAGTTTCATACTTGTTCTAGGTAAGGCGAACACTAAGCGTGCGTAGAGTCGTATCAGTGGCAGATAGGACTTGAGAGAATATTTGTTCTACCTTTAGCTCCACGTTGGGTTCCACACTCTTACTTATCAAAAGAGGCTACAATTATCCCCTACACTTGTGGGTTATCACACGTCAGCTTCCCTTGGTGGTTCATCGTTTTTCTCACGCATTGCGCGCCTAGGTGCTTGCTTTCTTGAAGAACCACCTTGATACATTTTCCTAGACATATTTCTTCCTCTGAAAAATTTCTGAAATTTTTAGTAACTTAAAATAAAAGTGAATCAAACTCAACAAAACTGATAGCAACTACTCCCACAAGTGCCTAGAGCCTATATCATGCATTAGAATTACTTGGGACCATATAAATTTGATATGCAAGCTCAAGAACAGGGTCACCTAGGCAGCAAAAATTTGCAATGAATAAAGCACTAGAACAAAAACTAATTGGACCATTGGAGGAGTCACATACCAAGGAACAATCTCCCAAAGCAGTTTTGTGAATGGAGCTTTGAGTAAGGAGATCGAAAATGGCAGCAAAGTGAGCTAGAACTCGTGCTTGAGCTGGATGGTGATTTTTTGGGAGGAAGATGAAGTGTGTGGGTGCAGGAATAAGTGGAGGAGGGCCACCGTGGGCCCACGAGGCAGTGGGCGCGCCCTGGGCCCTCGTGGCCAGGTGCCAGCTCCCCCTGCTGTGTTCTCAGTGCGAGATATTCTCAAATATTCCAGAAAAAATCATATTAAATTGGTAGGGCATTTGGAGAACTTTTATTTTCGGGATATTTTTTTATTATATGGATAATTCAGAAAACAGATAGATAATACTATTTTGCTTTATTTATTCTAAATAACAGAAAGTAAAAAGAGGGTACAGAAGGTTGTGCCTTCTAATTTCATCCATCTCATGATCATCAAAAGGAATCCACTAACAAGGTTGATCAAGTCTTGTTAACAAACTCATTCCGAATAACATGGAATCAGAGAAATTTCGAATAACACTAGGTTACCTCAACGGGGATATGAACATCCCCAATAATAAGAATATCATATTTCTTCTTGACAGTAGGAAGAGGAAATTCAAAACCTCCAATAATAATAGTTGTACTTTTTCCAATAGAATTGATGCTATGAACTTGAGGTTGTTTCCTCGGAAAGTGTACCGTATGCTCATTACCATTAACATGAAAAGTGACATTGCCTTTGTTGCAATCAATAACAGCCCCTGCAGTATTCAAAAAGGGTCTACCAAGAATAATCGATATACTATCGTCCTCGGGAATATCAAGAATAATAAAGTCCGTTAAGATAGTGACATTTGCAACCACAACAGGCACATCCTCACAAATGCCGACAGGTATAGCAGTTGATTTATCAGCCATTTGCAAAGATATTTCAGTAGGCGTCAACTTATTCAATTCAAGTCTACGATATAAAGAGAGAGGCATAACACTAACACCGGCTCCAAGATCACATAAAGCAGTTTTAACATAGTTTCTTTTAATGGAGCATGGTATAGTTGATACTCCTGGATCTCCTAGTTTCTTAGGTATTCCACCTTTAAAAGTTGTAACACCCCGGATGTAACTTTCCATATTTGTAACTCCAACTCTTGCCATTTTCGGCTATGTGTTATGATATTCCCTCCATGGTCGGGTTTTGTCTTTCGTTTTGTTTTTGTTCATGTCATGCATTTCATATCATGTCATCATGTGCATTGCATTTGCATACATGTTCGTCTCATGCATCCGAGCATTTTCCCCGTTGTCCGTTTTGCAATCCGGCACTCCTATCTCCTCCAGTGCACCCCTCTTGTTTTTCTTTCGTGAGCGGGTGTCTAACGTTCTCGGAATGGACCGAGGCTTGTCAAGTGGCCCTGGTATACCACCGGTAGACCACCGGTCAAGTTTCGTTCCATTTGGAGGTCGTTTGGTACTCCAACGGTTAACCGGGCAACCGCAAAGTCCATCTGTGTGTTGCAGCAAACCCCCCCCCCTCAAAACCAATCCAAAACCCCTCTAAGTCACTTCCATGCTGTAGGTCGTTCGATCACGATCGTGTGGGCGAAAACCGCACCTCATTTGGACTCTCCTAGCTCCCTCTACCTATATATTTGCATCCCCTCCCGTATACAATCGCAGTCCAACCCTAACCCTATCCCTCCGCGCCGACGGACACGTCCGCCGCCGGCCGGACAAATCGCGCCGCCGCCCCGGGCCAATCAGCGCCTGCCACGTGGTGCCCGCCGCCGCCCGTACCGTGCCGGCCCGCCAGGCCCGCCGCGGGCCCGCGAGCCCGAGCCGCCGGCGCCCGCATCCGCGCCCCGCGCCGCCGCCTCGCCTCCCTCCTCGCTGCGCCGCCGCCGTGCCCCGCCTTCTCGCCGCCGTTCGCCGCGCGCCGCCGCCGTTCGCCACCGTCGCCGCCGCGTGCTTCCCCTCCGCCGTCGCCCGCGCTCCCCGCCACGCCGTCGCCTCCTCTTCCCCCTCCGGCCGCCGTCCTCCCCTCGCCGTCCCTCTCCTCCGGTGTCCTCCCTCGCCACCGGCGAGCTCCCTCGAGTCGGCCCCGATCGGATCTGGTGAGCCCGCGCGTTGACTTTCTCCTCTCCTCCCCCGAAAAATTCTCCAAGTCCTCTAAGTTTCACAGTATATGGCCATGTTCACGGCATCATAACTCTATGCATATAGCTTCATTTCGCGCTTGTAATATATCGAAATGTTCGTCTCGTGATGCTCTACCTTTTGTTCCATTACACCATGTTCATTAGAGGCCATCTTGATGCCCAAATCTCTGTTGCAAGAGTGCTAGTGCTGTTATCTGCTGGTTCTTAGCAGAACTTGGAGATTTGTTATTTTTGTATCATTTAATCTGTGCATCTTATGGGCATGAGCTCTACATGTGTTTTGTTGTATCCCATGCCATCTTTCCAGTGGTATAGGCCATGTATTTTTGTGATCTCTTTGGTGACTAGCACAAGCATGCAAACTAGGCCCCGTAATGTTTCTGATTTCAGGGACTTGGTGATTTCTCTAAGTCCTTGTCTGTTGTTATTTCGTTGCCATGTAAACTTGATGCTACAGAGAAATCCATGCATATTTTCGAGATGTTCATTAAGGATGTTTTGTAGATATTGTTGTAATTGATCCATTCCTGCCCTCGTTTGCAATTATGGAGTGCCATAGCATGACTCAATCTTGCTCTACTTTTGCTATAAAATATTTCTGGCAGATTCTTAACATGATATTCAATTTTTCCAAGCTTGTTGTAGTTGATCCATACATGCTATGCTTTTGTTCTTGCCATGGATAGCTTCATGAACATGCCATATTGCTGTAGATATGCTTGTTTTGTCATGCATTGCTTTCTGGTGAGTGCATCAAGCTCACCAAGGTGCCTTCATATTATTGTTTCTGTCATGCTCTGTTTTCTGCTAAGTCTGAAACCTGTTAACGAAACTTGCTATGTTTACATGGTTGCCATCATATCTTCTGATCCTTTTTGGCTTATGGTCAGTAAGGGACTTTTGTCATATGCATTTAGTGAAATACTTTCATACCTTGTTTTGCCATGTTAAGTTCCTGTAGCATGTTTATTTCGTGCTCTGAACATTGCTACCTGATGCTATTTTCTGTCATGTCCAGTAATTTCACCAAGTCTGTGAACCTGTTATCTTTTGCACTTTTGCCATGATTGTTTGAGCTTGTTATGTTGTGAACTAGCCGTAGCTCAGTGTTCATCTTTTGTCAAGCATCTCCTGTAGATTGCTGCCATATGCTTTGTTGCTACGTTGGAGTGCTGTAGCATTGTTACTTGTTGTATTCTAAGTGCTATCATGCTGTTAATCGCAGATTCGTGTCATTCTTGTTTTGCTTGCCATTTGCAAACCGTGCATCCGTTTCCGGTGATCTTTATATCGATTTCGACCGAAATCATCTCATCTTTCTAGTGGCATGCTTGGTTTGCCAAGTTACTGCCTTGTTCATTATTTTTCTTCCGGAGCACGCATATACATCGCATATCATATCTTGCATATCATACATGTTTTGCATCATGTTGCTTGTGCATTTCTCGTGATTGATTGTGATTCCTTTGCTTGTGTTCTTGTCTTGGGTAGAGCCGGGAGACGAGTTCGTGAACGAGGAACCTGTTGAGTACGCTTACGAGGATCAAGCTCTCGACAACTCTGAGAACCTTGCAGGCAAGATGACCACCCCTCGAAATCACTTCTATCTTTGCTTTGCTAGTTGTTCGTTCTATTGACATGCTGCGCTACCTAACACTTGCTATATCATGCCTCCCATATTGCCATGTCAGCCTCTAACCATCCTTGTCCTAGCAAACCGTTGTTTGGCTAAGTTACCGCTTTTGCTCAGCTCTTCTTATAGCGTTGCTAGTTGCAGGTGAAGTTGAAGTTTGTTCGATGTCGGAACATGGATATGTTGGGATATCACAATATCTCTTACTTAATTAATGCATCTATATATTTGGTAAAGGGTGGAAGGCTTGGCCTTATGCCTGGTGTTTTGTTCCACTCTTGCCGCCCTAGTTTCTGTCTTACCGGTATTATGTTCCTTCAGTTTGCGTTCCTTACGCGGTTGGGTGATTTATGGGACCCCCTTGACAGTTCGCCTTGAATAAAACTCCTCCAGCAAGGCCCAACCTTGGTTTTACCATTTGCCACCTAAGCCTTTCCCCCGGGTTTTCGCGAGCCCGAGGGTCATCTTATTTTAACCCCCCCCCCCCCGGGCCAGTGCTCCTTCGAGTGTTGGTCCGAACTGAGTAGACTGCGGGGCCCCCTCCTGGAAACTCGAGGTCTGGTTTTACTCATAGGATGTCTCATCCGGTGTGCCCTGAGAACGAGATATGTGCAGCTCCTATCGGGATTTGTCGGCGCATCGGGCGGCTTTGCTGGTCTTGTTTTACCATTGTCGAAATGTCTTGTAAACCGGGATTCCGAGACTGATCGGGTCTTTCCGGGAGAAGGTTTATCCTTCGTTGACCGTGAGAGCTTATAATGGGCTAAGTTGGGACACCCCTGCAGGGTATTATCTTTCGAAAGCCGTGCCCGCGGTTATGAGGCAGATGGGAATTTGTTAATTTCCGGTTGTAGAGAACTTGTCACTTGACCCAATTAAAATACATCAACTGCGTGTGTAGCCGTGATGGTCTCTTCTCGGCGGAGTCCGGGAAGTGAACACGGTTTGAGTTATGAATGACGTAAGTAGGTGTTTAGGATCACTTCTTGGTCATTACTAGATGACGACCATTCCGTTGCTTCTCTTCTCGCTCTCTTTTGCGTATGTTAGCCACCATATATGCTTATTGCCTGCTGCAGCTCCACCTCATTACACCATCCTTTCCTATAAGCTTAAATAGTCTTGATCTCGCGGGTGTGAGATTGCTGAGTCCTCGTGACTCACAGATTCTACCAAAACAGTTGCAGGTGCCGACGATGCTAGTGCAGATGATGGGATCGATCTCAAGTGGGAGTTCGATGAGGAACGTGGTCGTTACTATGTGTCTTTTCTTGATGATCAGTAGTGGAGCCCAGTTGGGACGATCGGGGATCTAGCATTTGGGGTTATCTTATTTTTCATTTGGATCTTGACCGTAGTCGGTCTATGTGTGTATTTTGGATGATGTATGAATTATATTTAGGTATTGTGTGAAGTGGCGATTGTAAGCCAACTCTTTATCCCATTCTTGTTCATTACATGGGATTGTGTGAAGATGACCCTTCTTGCGACAAAACCACTATGCGGTTATGCCTCTAAGTCGTGCCTCGACACGTGGGAGATATAGCCGCATCGTGGGCGTTACAAAAGTATAATTAGCAAGCATGGTGGAAATTTCAGCTTCCGGTATCTTTCTTTTATTTGTAATAATATCCTTCATATATTTAGCATAAGGACTTACTTTAAGCATATCAGTTAAGCGCATACGTAAGAAGATAGGTCTAATCATTTCAGCAAAGCGCTCAAAATCCTCATCATCCTTTTTCTTGGATGGCTTAGGAGGAAAATGCATGGGTTTCTGAACCCATGGTTCTCTTTCTTTACCATGTTTCCTAGCAAAAAAATCTCTCTTATCATAACGTTGATTCTTTGATTGTGGGTTATAAAGATCAACAGCGGGTTCAATCTCTACATCATCATTGTTGCTAGGTTGAGCATCAACATGAACATTATCATTAACATTATCACTAGGTTCATGTTCATCACCTGATTGTGTTTCAGCATCAGAAATAGAAATATCATTGGGATTCTCAAGTGTGTCTACAACAGGTTCACTAGAAGCATGCAAAGTCCTATCATTTTTCTTTTTCTTCTTTTTAGAAGGACTAGGTGCATCTAAATTATTTCTTTGAGAATCTTGCTCAACTCTCTTAGGGTGGCCTTCAGGATACAAAGGTTCCAGAGTCATTTTACCAGTTCTAGTAGCCACTCTAACAGCAAAATCATGTTTATTATTTAATTCATCAAGCAAATCACTTTGAGCTTTAAGTACTTGTTCTGCTTGAGTGGTAACCATAGAAGCATGTTTGCTAATGAGTTTAAGTTCACATCTAACATTAGCCATATAATCACCCAAGTGTTTAAGCATATTTACTAATGAGTTTAAGTTCACCCTTAACTCTAGCCATATAATCACTCAAGCGTCCAATCATGTAAGCATTACTCTTTAATTCTCTACCAACATAAGCATTGAAATTTTCTTGTTTAGCCATAAAGTCATCAAATTCATCTAAACATTGGCTAGAAAACTTAGTAGAAGGGATTTCAACTTTATCATATCTATAGAGAGAATTTACCTTTACTACCTGTGACGGGTTATCAAGACCATGTGTTTCTTCAATAGGTGGTAGATTAAGACCATGTATTTCTTCAATAGGAGGTAAATTCTTAACATCATACCTTTTTCTTTCATTGATTTCTTTGCCTCTTGCATATCTTCAGGACTGAGAAATAGAACACCCCTCTTCTTCGGAGTTGGTTTAGGAATAGGCTCAGGGGTTGGCTCAATTGGCTCAAGAATTGGCTCGGGAATTGGTTCAGGAAGAGTCCAATTATTTTCATTAGTCAACATATTATTTAATAACAATTCATCTTGATCGACTGTTCTTTCCCTGAAAACACAACCGGCACAACTATCCAAGTGGTCCTTGGAAGCATCGGTTAGTCCATTATAAAAGATATCAAGTATTTCATTTTTCTTAAGAGGATGATCAGGCAAAGCATTGAGTAATCGGAGAAGCCTCCCCCAAGCTTGTGGGAGACTCTCTTCTTCAATTTGCACAAAATTATATATTTCCCTCAAGGCAGCTTGTTTCTTATGAGCGGGGAAATATTTAGCAGAGAAGTAATAAATCATATCCTGGGGACTACGCACACAACCAGGATCAAGAGAACTAAAATAAGTTTTAGCATCACCCTTTAATGAGAACGGGAATATCTTAAGGATATAATAGTAGCAAGATTTCTCATCATTAGTAAACAGGGTGGCTATATCATTCAACTTAGTAAGATGTGCCACAACAGTTTCAGATTCATTGCCATAAAAAGGATCAGATTCAACCAAAGTAATTATCTCAGGATCGACAGAGAATTCATACTCCTTATCGGTAACAAAGATAGGTGAAGTAGCAAAAGCAGGGTCATATTTCATTCTAGCATTTAGAGATTTCTGTTTAAGTTTAGCTAATAACATCTTAAGATCAGATCTATCATTGCAAGCAAGAAGATCTCTAGCAGTTTCTTTATCCATAACATAACCCTCAAGAACAATGGGCAATTCATATTTAGGGGGAGAACCTTCATCATCAGTATCTTCAATAATTTCGTTCTCAATAATTTCATTCTCTCTAGCCCTAGCAAGTTGTTCAACGAGAAATTCACCTAATGGCACAGTAGTATCGAGCATAGAAGTAGTTTCATCGTAAGTATCATGCATAGCAAAAGTGGCATCATCAATAACATGCGACATATCAGAATTAATAGCAGAAGCAGGTTTAGGTGTCGCAAGCTTACTCAAAACAGAAGGAGAATCTAGTGCAGAGCTAGATGGCAGTTCCTTACCTCCCCTCGTAGTTGAGAGATAAATCTTAGTTTTATCGTCTTTCAAGTTCTTCATAGTGACCAGCAGATATAAATCCCAAGTGACTCAAGGAATAGAGCTATGCTCCCCAGCAATGGCGCCAGAAAATAGTCTTGATAACCCACAAGTATAGGGGATCGCAACAGTTTTCGAGGGTAGAGTATTCAACCCAAATTTATTGATTCGACACAAGGGGAGCCAAAGAATATTCTCAAGTATTAGCAGTTGAGTTGTCAATTCAACCACACATGGATAACTTAGTATCTGCAGCAAAGTATTTAGTAGCAAAGTAATATGATAGTAATGATAACGGTAGCAAAAGTAATATTTTTGGGTTTTGTAGTGATTGTAACAATAGCAACAGAAAAGTAAATAAGCGAAGACCAATATGTGAAAAGCTCGTAGGCATTGGATCAGTGATGGATATTATGTCGGATGCAATTCCTCATGTAACAGTTATAACCTAGGGTGACACAGAACTAGCTCCAGTTCATCAATGTAATGTAGGCATGTATTCCGAATATAGTCATACGTGCTTATGGAAAAGAACTTGCATGACATCTTTTGTCCTACCCTCCCGTGGCAGCGGGGTCCTAATGGAAACTAAGGGATATTAAGGCCTCCTTTTAATAGATTACCGGACCAAAGCATTAGCACTTAGTGAATACATGGACTCCTCAAACTACGATCATCACCGAGAAGTATCCCGATTATTGTCACTTCGAGGTTGTCGGATCATAACACATAATAGGTGACTATAGACTTGCAAGATAGGATCAAGAACTCACATATATTCATGAAAATATAATAGGTTCAGATCTGAAATCATGGCACTCAGGCCCTAGTGACAAGCATTAAGCATAGCAAAGTCATAGCAACATCAATCTCAGAACATAGTGGATACTAGGGATCAAACCCTAACAAAACTAACTCGATTACATGGTAAATATCATCCAACCCACCACCGTCCAGCAAGCCTATGATGGAATTACTCACACACGGCAGTGAGCATCATGAAATTGGTGATGGAGGATGGTTGATGATGACGACGGCGACGAATCCCCCTCTTCGGGGCCCCGAAGAGACTCCAGATCAGCCCTCCCGAGAGAGATTAGGGCTTGGCGGCGGCTCCGTATCGTAAAACGCGATGAAACTTTCTCTCTGATTTTTTTTCTCCGCGAAAGCAAATATATAGAGTTGGAGTTGAGGTCGGTGGACATCCAGGGGGGCCACGAGGCAGGGGGCGCGCCCAAGGGGAGGGGGCGCGCCCCCCACCCTCGTGGACAGGGTGTGGGCCCCCTGGCCTTGATTCTTTCACCGGTATTTTTCATATTTTCTAAAAATAATCTTTGTGGATTTTCAGGTCATTCCGAGAACTTTTGTTTCTGCACAAAGATAGCACTATGGCAATTCTGCTGAAAACAGCGTCAGTCCGGGTTAGTTTCATTCAAATCATGCAAGTTAGAGTCCAAAACAAGGGCAAAAGTGTTTGGAAAAGTAGATACGACTGAGACGTATCACCCCTGGGTCTACTTTACATCATAAAAGTTTCCGATCTATAATTCTAGTTTACTATTTATTTATTTTGCAAGCTTCATTTTCCAATCTATACAACAAAAATACCAAAAATATTTATCTTATTATCTTTATCATATCTCACTTTTGCAAGTGGCCGTGAAGGGATTGACAACCCCTTTATCGCGTTGGTTGCAAGGTTCTTGATTGTTTGTGCAGGTACTAGGTGACTTGCGTGTAGTCTCCTACTGGATTGATACCTTGGTTCTCAAAAACTGAGGGAGATACTTACGCTACTTTGCTGCATCACCCTTTCCTCTTCAAGGGAAAACCAACGCATGCTCAAGAGGTAGCAAGAATTATTTCTGGCGCCGTTGCCGGGGAGATCTATGCCAAGTCAAGACATACCAAGTACCCATCATAAACTCTTCTCCCTCGCATTACATTATTTTCCATTCGCCTCTCGTTTTCCTCTCCCCCACTTCTAAAATGATTTTCGAAAACCTTTGCCTTTTCTTCGCCCCTCTTCCGTTCGTCTTTTTCGTTTGCTTGTGTTGCCATGTGCCTTCTATGTGCTTGCATCTTCGCTTGCTAAAAATCTATTGATATGGATCCTCCTCCCCTTGCTAATCTTTTTAAGAGATCCAATTATGAAGAACCAATTGCTAGTGAGTTGAGTGCACTAGATTATCTTTATGAGGTTTTGCTTGAAATTCATGAATCTGAAAATTGTGATGACGTGTTGAAAGAAGAAATTTATGAAGTGATTCACGATAGCTCCTTGAAAGAAAAGCATGACTGCAATGATATTATTATAAATTCTATTAATGTCAATTGTGCTAATAATATGCAAAACCCTAAGCTTGGGGATGCTAGTTTTGCTATGTCCACTACTTGTTGCAATGATCATGATTGGGGTGATTCTTCTTACAATCTTGAAAATTTATTTAAGCCCCATGATGAATATGAGATTGATAATAATGTTTGCAATAATACTGAAAGTGGGTTTGGAAGAGTGTCAACTTTAGATCCCACATATTTGGATAACGTTCAAGACAAAAGTGGGTTCGGAGAGGTCATGACTTAATTTTATGATAATCCCACTATTTATGAAGAGTATCAACTTTGCATGCATGTGGATCATGAAGAGAAAATTTTGTATGATAGCTATATTGTTGAACTTGATTATGGTCCTACATGTAATTATTATGAGAGAGGAAAATATGGTTGTAGAAGTTTTCATGTTACTAAATTACCTCTCGTTACGTTGAGATTGCTATTGTTTCTTTATTCTTCCTTGCATATGATAGTTTTTGCTTGCTATAATACTTTGTTTGCTTATAAAATCCCTATGCATAGGAAGCATCTTAGACTTAAACTTGTTTATTACATGTTTTATGATGCTCTCTTTGTGCTTCAATTCTTGTCTTTCATGTGAGCATCATTAAAATTATCAATGCCTAGCTAGGGCGTTAAACGATAGCGCTTGTTGGGAGGCAACCCAAATTTATTTTGTTTTTTTTTTGCTTTTTGTTCCTGTTTAGTAATAAATAATTCATCTAGCCTCTATTTAGATGTGTTTTTATGTTTTAATTAGTGTTTGTGCCAAGTAGAACCTTTGGGAAGACTTGGGTGAAGTCTTCGTAATCTTGCTGTAAAAAAGAGAAACTTTTGCGCTCACGAGATTAGTTGCCATTTTTTGCTGGAGAGTGCTTTTAGGTTGATTATTTTTGCAGATGATTAATAGACAAATTCCTCACGTCCAACAAATTATTTAAGCATTTTTGGAGTTCCAGAAGTATTTGTTTGATACATATCACTACAGACTGTTCTGTTTTTGACAGATTCTGTTTTTCGTGTGTTGTTTGCTTATTTTGATGAATCTATGGCTAGTATCGGGGGGTATGAACCATAGAGAAGTTGTAATACAGTAGGTTTAACACCAATATAAATAAATAATGAGTTCATTACATTACCTTAAAGTGGTGGTTTGTTTTCTTACACTAACGAAGCTAATGAGATTTTCTGTTTAAGTTTTGTGTTGTGAAGTTTTCAAGTTTTGAGTAAAGATTTGATGGATTTTGGAATAAGGAGTGGCAAGAGCCTAAGCTTGGGGATTCCCAAGGCACCCCAAGGTAAAATTAAAGGGCAACCAAAATCCTAAGCTTGGGGATGCCCCGGAAGGCATCCCCTCTTTCGTCTTCGTCTATCGGTAACTTTGCTTGAGGCTATATTTTTATTACATGATATGTGTTTTTGCTTGGAAAGGTCTTGAATGATTTGAGTCTTTGCTTTTTAGTTTACCACAATCATCCTTTCTTTACACACCTTTTGGAGAGACACACATGAATCGGAATTTATTAGAATACTCTATGTGCTTCACTTATATCTTTTGAGCTAGATAATTTTGCTCTAGTGCTTCTCTTATATCTTTTTAGAGCACGGTGGTGGTTTTATTTTATAGAAATTATTGATATCTCATGCTTCACTTATATTATTTTGAGAGTCTTTTAGAATAGGATGGTAATTTGCTTTGGCTATAAAATTAGTCCTAATATGATAGGCATCCAAGATGGGTATAATAAAAACTTACATATAGAGTGCATTAAACACTATGAGAAGTTTGATACTTGATAATTGTTTTGAGATATAAAGATGGTAATATTAGAGTCGTGCTAGTTGAGTAATTGTGAAATTGAGAAATACTTGTGTTGAGGTTTGCAAGTCCTGTAGCATGCACGTATGGTAACCGTTGTGTGACAAATATGAAGCGTGAGATGTTCTTTGATTGCTTTCCTTATGAGTGGCGGTCGGGGACGAGCGATGGTCTTTTCCTACCAATCTATCCCCCTAGGAGCATGCGTGTAGTGCTTGGTTTCGATGAATTGTAGATTTTTGCAATAAGTATGTGAGTTCTTTATGACTAATGTTGAGTCCATGGATTATACGCACTCTCACCCTTCCATCATTGCTAGCATCTTCGGTACCGTGCATTGCCCTTTCTCACCTCGACAGTTGGTGCAAACTTCGCCGGTGCATCCAAACCCCGTGATATGATACGCTCTATCACACATAAGCCTCCTTATATCTTCCTCAAAACAGCCACCATAGCTACCTATTATGGCATTTCCATAGCCATTCCGAGATATATTGCCATGCAACTTTCCACCGTTCCGTTTATTATGACACGCGTCATCATTGTCATATTGCCTTGCATGATCATGTAGTTGACATCGTATTTGTGGCAAGGCCACCATGCATAATTTTTCATACATGTCACTCTTGATTCATTGCACATACCGGTACACCGCCGGAGGCATCTACATAGAGTCATATTTTGTTCTAAGTATCGAGTTGTAATTCTTGAGTTGTAAGTAAATAAAAGTGTGAAGATCTTCATTATTAGAGCATTGTCCCATGTGAGGAAAGGATGATGGAGACTATGATTCCCCCACAAGTCGGGATGAGAATCCGGACAAAAAAAAGAGGCCATAAAAAAAGAGAAGGCCCAAACAAAAAAAAGAGAGAAGGGGCAATGTTACTATCCTTTTTCCACACTTGTGCTTTAAAGTAGCACCATGATCTTCATGATAGAGAGTCTCTTATTTTATCACTTTCATATACTAGTGGGAATTTTTCATTATAGAACTTGGCTTATATATTCCAATGATGGGCTTCCTCAAAATGCCCTAGGTCTCCGTGAGCAAGAAAGTTGGATGCACACCCACTTAGTTTCTTTTGTTGAGCTTTCATACATTTATAGCTCTAGTGCATCCGTTGCATGGCAATCCCTACTCCTCGCATTAACATCAATTGATGGGCATCTCCATAGCCCGTTGATTAGCCGCATCAATGTGAGACTTTCTCCTTTTTTGTCTTCTCCACACAACCTCCATCATCATATTCTATTCCACCTATAGTGATATGTCCATGGCTCGCGCTCATATATTGCGTGAAAGTTGAAAAAGTTTGAGAATGATAAAGTATGAAACAATTGCTTGCCTTGTCATCGGGGTTGTGCATGATGAGAGAATTTTGTGTGAAGAAAATGAAGCATGGCCAAACTATATGATTTTCTAGGGATGAGCTTTCTTTGGCTATGTTATTTTGAGAAGACATAATTGCTTGGTTAGTATGCTTGAAGTATTATTATTTTTATGTCAATATTAAACTTTTGTCTTGAATCTTTCGGATCTAAACATTCATGCCACAATAAAGAAAATTACATTGAAAATTATGTTAGGTAGCATTCCACATCAAAAATTCTGTTTTTATCATTTACCTACTCGAGCACGAGCAGGAATTAAGCTTGGGGATGTTGATACGTCTCGAATGTATCTATAATTTTTTATCGTTCCATGCTATTATATTATCTGTTTTGGATCTTTAATGGGCTTTAATATGCTCTTTCTATTATTTTTGGGACTAACCTATTAAGCGGAGGCCCAGTGCCAGTTGCTGTTTTTTTGCCTATTTCAGTATTTCGCAGAAAAGGAATATCAAATGGAATCCAAATGGAACGAAACCTTCGCGAGGATCTTTCTTGGAACAAACACAATTCAGGAGACTTGGAGTGGAAGTCAGAGACGCAACGAGGCAGCCACGAGGAAGGAGGGCGCGCCCAGGGGGTAAGCACGCACCCCACCCTCATGGGCCCCTCGTAGCTCCACCGACGTACTTCTTTCGTCTATATATACCCTTGTACCCTAAAAACATCCAGGAGAGCCACGAAACCACTTTTCCACCGCTGCAACCTTCTGTACCACAGACCTTCGGGTCCATAGTTATTAGCTAGATGGCTTCTAATCTCCCTTTGGTTCTCAATACAAAGTTCTCTTCGATGTTCTTGGAGATCTATTCGATGTAATATTCTTTTGCGGTGTGTTTGCCGAGATCCGATGAATTGTGGGTTTATGATCAAGATTATCTATGAACAATATTTGGTTATTCTCTGAATTCTTATATGCATGATTTGATATCTTTGCAAGTCTCTTCGAATTATCGGTTTAGTTCGGCCTACTAGATTGATCTTTCTTGCAATGGGAGAAGTGCTTAGCCTTGGGTTCAATCTTGTGGTGTCCTTTCCCAGTGACAGTAGCGGCAGCAAGGCACGTATTGTATTGTTTCCATTGAGGATAAAAAGATGGGGTTTATATCATATTGCTTGAGTTTATCCCTCTATATCATGTCATCTTACCTAATGCATTACTCTATTCTTATGAACTTAATACTCTAGATGCATGTTGGATAGCGGTCGATGTGTGGAGTAATAGTAGTAGAAGCAAGAATCGTTTCGGTCTACTTGACACGGACGTGATGCCTATATTCATGATCATGCCGATATTCTCATAACTATGCGGTTTTCTATCAATGGCTCGGCAGTAATTTGTTCACCCACCGTAATATATGCTATCATGAGAGAAGCCACTAGTGAAACCTATGGCCCCCGGGTCTACTTTACATCATAAAAGTTTCCGATTTATAATTCTAGTTTACTATTTATTTATTTTGCAATCTTTATTTTCCAATCTAAACAACAAAAATACCAAAAATATTTATCTTATTATCTTTATCAGATCTCACTTTTGCAAGTGGCCGTGAAGGGATTGACAACCCCTTTATCGCATTGGTTGCAAGGTTCTTGATTATTTGTGCAGGTACTAGGTGACTTGCGTGTAGTCTCCTACTGGATTGATACCTTGGTTCTCAAAAACTGAGGAAAATACTTACGCTACTTTGCTGCATCACCCTTTCCTCTTCAAGGAGAAACCAACGCATGCTCAAGAGGTAGCAGAAAACAATTTCACTCTTAAAGAACCTAGTGCCTATGGAAACTTCAAGGACCACGTTCCCTAACTCACAATAAAGAATCTAAGAATTGTGACACATATTTCACTTGAAGAACCACGATCAGGAGTACTCGACCACACTGAATACTTAGACATATTCAACAGAGGTCACCAAACATTGATGTTTCATCTCGAAGGGAATTCAAAGGATTTTCAACAAGTTTCACCATCTATCCATGCCATACAATCTATCTTGATAGGATGATTTTCCCTATACTCAAGAATAACTTAAAGAGAACTAGGAAGAAAAAGCTCCACTAAGTCTTCTCGCAATAAACCAAGTCTTCAATGCCTTCAATATTTTTAGGGGTCGACACCGTTCATTAAACCAATATCCTTTGGGACTATGCACCTGTTTATACTCAATAAACACATTAATCCCCAAATTGTTTGTCAATTATCATTAAAACCCACTAGGGGGCACTGGATGATCTTTCACTCAGTGCTAGCCATGTCAGTTAGTCGACTATACAAACCTATATCCATCCGATCTTGCATAATTATAGAAATAAAGAAATTTGATTGGTGTGGTGGGAGAACAGTGCAGGGAAAAATAGGTTCGAGAGACACCCAATGATCCAGCCATATTAAGGTGTTGCATGATAGCCGACTCTACAATCGATCATGAGGAGAAGTTGTTGTAGCTCTCTGAACATGAACGATGAGAGGTAGCGTGGTAATTGCATGGAGGAATAGATAAGTGACGAGTGAGCAACCATATTTTCCATGGCAGGGTAGTGAAGTGGAGGAATTTAAATGCAAATATTGACAAAAAAATTGGTAGATGTGCAAGTTTTAATACTCGGACCACCTGATTCTCTTGGAAATAGACATTGTCCCAAGCAACCAGGTATTGAGCTCCAAAGCATGCACTCATCTCTAGTCCAAAAGAAAGAAAGCATGATGCTGTCAAATTGTTATATGACTAGATAGGTGATTAGGGAGGAGGACATCTAGTAACAAATACAGTGGTAACTAGAACTGACCTCCCACCTTTGGAGAGCATGTTACTCTTCATCCAAGAGATATTGGCCAGACTTAATAATGATAGGCCAGAAAGCTGAAGCCAGTAGTTTGAATGGAGGGAGAGTGAAACTGAGGTAGGCCAAGGGGCAACGAGGTGGATGTGCCAAGCAGTTCAACAAGTAAAGACACTTGCTTATCATTGAGAGTGATGGGGACAAAGAGAATTTTGTGGAAGTTGATACATAGCTAGGCGGGTTGCACCGTTGAAGTCATCTTGGAGGTGCTTCAAGTTGAGGGATGTGTCAATATCCATTTTGGTGAGAACAAAGGTCTAATATATATGTGTACTAGATCATAGTACATGGTAAATCAACATAGATTGGGTAGCATGTCAATCCCAAGTTAGATGCAAGGCGGTAGGCTGCAACAAGATACCAGCTAATGTGATGAATATGTAGGCAAACAGAGGATCACCTCGATGAATCCCATTTTTATGTTCTATCCATGGACATGTGGATTCCATTGAGAAGGATTGATGTTTTGCTAGTTCCCAAGATATCCTAGACACATGCACACCAGTGTGAAGCCCATGCGGGTAATAGGAGTGAGGAGTGAATCCCAACTAACAAGGTCAAGAAAACCTTTCTAAAGTCGAGCTTGACTATGATTTTCTTAGCCTTCATCCTATGGAAACACTTAAGGTGATCGATAGCGTAAACAAAATTCATAGATCTCCTAGAGAAATTTAGTTTCATCACTTTGGAACTTTAGCCACCACCTTCTAAGATCAATTGTTGAGGAAAATGTTTTGAAGACCTCGAGTGATCTAGAGCGGTCTTTTTTGGGAAGTGGGATGATGTGAGTGCGATTTATAAATGTGATTTCAGCCGGATGGAGGTAAGACTTGTCGAAAAAGGTGGCAACAATATTCATACCATCAAATGCACGAGAATCTCCTGATCAAAGAAGGGCTCGTCAAGAAACCTAATTTGCGGAATTGTCAGTGTAAAGATCGAAGAGGGAGAAGTTCTAGGCTGGATGGAAAACATCGCTGAGAAGAAGGTGTCAAATAAAACATCGACTCGACTTGTTTAATTAACAAGCTCAAAACCCTAAGTTAGCTCGACTCTTTAGGTACTCGAGTTGGCTTGATAAGCTTGGTGAACCATTTATGAAACTGAATGATGTAATTGATTCATTGTGGAAGAACAGTAGAGGAAGAGTGGAGACATGAAGCAGCAACCAGAGATAGTGAGCGGTTGTCTCAGAGGCGCTCGTCCTTTGTTGCCGTAGGTGTTGCCGCAACGATACTATGTACCTGCTCGATAGATAGGGTGGTTGGTTCCTCATGGATACCATGATATGGCATCATATTTGGATACTTGGACCTAAGTGATCAAATGTTTTTTGCTCAATTATTTTACATATCTTATGATTTGTTAATTCTTGACTAATCGTTGGGCGAGATATAAGTTATAGTTGTGAGTAGAATAAACAATGAAGTTTGATAGATTACTATTATAAGTTACTATCATGTGCATTCATGTAGGCTATAAAGTACAAGAATCAACGGTATTGCCGACTGCGTGGAGGTTTGCTGAGTGCATTCTGTCAGGCAATCGGCAAAGGAGCACCTAAATTGTTTGCATAGGAAAAACAATCGGCAAAGCCAGGTGTTTTTCCAATAGCGCGCTAGAAGTCACTGGGCAAAAGAAAGACACTCGGCAACGCAGGTAACATGTGTCTGCGTACGTCGTGGTTGACGGTGGGGGTGACACGGTCGCCTTTGTCAAGTGCCTGATAAAGAACACTCAACAACCCATTTTAATTCTTTTCTTTCTTTGCTTTGCTTTCATTTCTTTCCTTTTTTTTCTTTATTTCTTCTCTTTTCTTTTCTTTTCTTTTCTTTCTACCTTCTCTTTTCTTTCTTTTCATAGCTTTGTTTTCTTCTCTTTTTTGTCTCCTTTGTTTTCTTTTATTTCTTTCTTCTTTGAGCAGTTTCAACATGCTCCCTTTTACCCCCTCTTTTCACATGAGAGGTAAGAGTATATAATAGATATGAGCCGTTGATCTTATTAATTAATGGTCTTATTAACTCTTACTTCACATGTAAAAACATGGGGTAAGAGGAAGCATGTTAAAATTTGGCTTCTTTTTTCTTCTCAACATGCACCGTTACAGGCAAAGTGTTCAAATTTGGCATTTTCTGGGGCATTTGCTATATTTAAGCCTTGAAATGTATTTGTAGGCATTTAATGCATGAAATTCAAAAACTAAACTACAAGTACAAGAAATAATTGCGTGAGATGGACTGAAAAATCCAAGGGGATGGTATTTAGTCTATGTTTAGGCCTTATACAAGAAAACAAAAGGAGTGCCAAACACCAGGGGGCGAGACTCGATCACCAACCTGGTGCTAATTGATATTTTATTTCTCAAAAATCAAATCGAATTAATAACAACCTTTTATGCATAGAAACAGGAGAATTAATAAAATCAAATCAAATTAATAAAATTCAAATCCGTCGCTAACTCGTCGCCATAGTGTTCGACGGCACCTCTCCCTCTCTACACGTGATCGTGCGATGCGTTGAGGAGTAGAGGCCTACTTGGAGTAAAGTCAGGATCCTCATAGGAGACGTAGAGCTTCCATTTGGAGCGCTTGCGCGGTGGGCAAATGAGAGTAGTTAGCTTAGGTGTTCTTTCCCCGTCCTTTATCTAATATATATAGTACACACATTCGTGTGTATTTAAAAAAAAATTGTTACTTCTGATGCCTTTGTACTGTCATGTCAGATGATAAATAGATTAAAAGGTTATTCTAGAAAAGAACGTTTTATGTATTTTACATACACCAACACATGTAGCAAGTTAAAATTTACCATTTTTTAAAATATGTTTGCTTATCAGTACCAACGAGCTTTGCGAGTATTCATAGTTCGACTTCGTTGAGAATGTCAAACTCGGCTTGACTTGTTGGTGTCGGAGTTTGAGATAATCTTTTTTTTTTGGCGGGTAAGGAGTTTGAGATAGTCGAGCCAAGTTTTGGATTACATAACGACATGTAACACGAAAATACAAAGGTGAACACGGGTGCGTGTGCACTCACGTGAATAGTAAATTCATAAAAAATACTAGAAAAAGAAAAAAAATCTGAAATTTCACGGTATGAATCTTAGTCGATCATTCTACTCACGTGCGAAGTTTCATGATGTATTGACACCCATGGTATTCTTAGTGAAAAAATACAAATGCGGCCATACTATTCATTAAATAGTGTTATTTAATATAGCTTCGTTTTTGTCATTTTTGTCCAGATTAGCACGGATGTGATTTCTTTGTGAAACTTCATATACGAGTATACCGGTTGACTATGTATATTAAAAAATAAATTCAGATTTTTTTGATTTTTTTCTAGCATTTTTTGAATTTACTATTCATAAAAGGTGCGCGCGCACCCATGTTCACCAAATCCGCGTCCCATGTAACAAGGTTTTATGACCTTGTATTGCACATTTGTACTGTCAAAGAGAGTGTTAATTTGTCATGCCTTCTGAGTATGTACCACGTCGTGCCCAGTTTGATATCCCAAGGGCGTGTTTGGTTACATGCATCGTTTTTTGCTCTTTGCATACTTGTTCAAGTTGGGCCTGCCTGAGCATACGCAGGCAAAAAACCAACATCTGCATGTTGATTGATTGCCTGCATGTCCTCTCCCTGTATTGTAACGATGCCTCTATGCACCGCGTTTGGTTGTTCGCATTGTATGTGGTCAGATGAGTGCACGTGTTTGGTTGCTGCGCGGAATATGATTAAGACTTAACAGCTGCGCATAACACACAGTGTTACACTAGAGTGCCTCGGAGACAACGGTAGGCGGTGGTTGCCGCGCCGCGTCCGACAGGACGAGCATTGAGTCGCGGGTGAGCGACCTCATCGGCGGCGCAGTGAACTATTTGCTAGCGCCATCGCCGCAGAGAAAGTCTGTGTGGAGTAACGAACAGAAGGGCGTTGAGGCAGAGGATGATGAAGAAAAAATGTAGTGTGCCCGCCATGGCGTCGTCAGTGTAGTAGGACGGGGAGGAGGAGGCCGAAAAGAACGGCGATGATGACGGGGCCAGTGTAGTAGGACGCGGAGAAGGAGGCCAAGAAGAACGACGATGAAGACGCTACCATTGTAGTAGGACGCGAGCAAGAAGGTCGAGAGGAACGACGTCAATGATGGCTTCAGTGTAGCATAACATGGGAGACGACACAAAGAAGAACGATGACCGAACGACACAAAGAAGAACGATGACCGAACGAGTGTAGTAGGACGTGGGAGAGAAGGTTGAGAGGAACGACACTGACGATGGCGCTAATGCAACAACACGCGGGGCGCGGAACGACAATGGCGACGTCACCATTGTAGTAGGATGCGAACGTGGAGGCCGAGAGGAATGACGCCCGTGATGGCTTCAGTGTAGCAGGACATGAGAGAATGCAGAGAGGAACGACGACCGCGCGGGTGTAGTAGGACATGCGAGAGGAGGTTGAGAGGAACGACGCCAGCAGTGGTGCTTGTGTAACAGCACGCGGGAGAGGAGGCAGAGAGGAGCGACGCCGGCGGTGATGCCGATGTAGCAGGACACAGGAGAGGAGACCGAGTTTAAGGAGTGTCATTAATATAAATCACACATATGCGTATATACTCAGGAGGAGGAAGTCTAGTTTAATCGTCTACAATCGTCGAAACAGAACATGTGCAACACAAAAGTTATGTGAAATTGCAAGATGAAACTACTGGTCAAAGGGAATTTCAAAAGATCGACCGTGCACGACGAATTTGTCAAAATTGTTCAAAATACTTCCAAACATGGACACAAAATTGAACATTTACGGGCAACGAAACTACGAACTGATCACAAAAATGGAACCATAACATCGATGTGCATCTTTTTCGTGTAAAGCTTATCTTGAATCGAAGCACCGTTGTGTAGATTAGAAGGGATAGAAGAAAGAGGATTAGAGAAGGAGGTTACTCGAGGTTGAAGAAGAAGCAACATACACGTGTATACTACTCGCATCCCCGCGTGCAACCAGGCCCACCCATGTGCCCTCGAGCACTGTTTTAAGTTTCGTGCGGATCAATATTTAGATATGACCCACGTAATCAAACTGGTCAAAAACATCCCGCGTGGGCCTGGCTGGACCTAATGAGACCAACCAAACGCGTACCAAGTTCCCAACGGCACGTCTGTGTAAACTCGTTCAGGGTTGAGGCTAGTCATAGTGGGAGTAACTTAGCAAGTAACATAGCGCACTCCGAGAATTTTTTGCTTATGTGGCATGTAGTTAATGAGAAGTGGTAACATAATATGTTACTGTAACATAATGCTTTTCAAGACAAGATAAGTCTACAAGCTAATTAATGAAGTCCTCTATGACACTACTACTATGTTACTTTGCAATATGAAGGTAGTAGCTTAGACTAGTGTTATATACATGACACTAGTATAAGTTTTTTTGCGGGTGAAACGAGATTGTATTAATTAAGAAAAGGTGTTACACTCGTTTTCACAAATAAGAGAAAGATCCTCAGGCCCGGAGCCTAGCCAAACCATCGTACGCTGGGTGGTGCGTCCCCTATGAGCTAGACAATGGCGGCACTGTTGGCTGATCTCCAGACATGGCCAAAACAATGCCTCCGGATCCCATGCAGGGCCCTCTTCGTCTCCTCCACCCAGCTCGCCAGTGAAGATCTGTTAACGCTGCTATCCATCAAGGCGTCCACTCCCTCCTTGCAATCTAACTCAATGATTAATGGCTTCTCCGTTCCCTGCAGCGCCAGGGACGTGCCCTCAAGACACGCTGCCATTTCCGCCTCGATCGGGGAGCGACATGATCGAACAAAGCGAAACGAAGAGAAGATGATGGCCCCGGTGTCGTCCCTTAGTACCATGCCGGCACCCCCTGTATTCTCGCCATGGACGTATGATCCATCCACGTTGAGCTTCGCCCATCCCGCCGGAGGTTTCTCCCAAGTTGTGTTAGCTACTATACCTCTCGGTGATGCTACTATTTGCTTGACCATATGCGGTACACTCTGAACCATCTTGCCTTTCACCAAATCTCTTTGTGGATGCTGCTTGATGCACAGTAGGGACTCAATGTAGCTATTCAAGAATCTACGCGAACACTCGATAGGTGGTGCCGGCTTGTAATGTGTGACCTCGTTCCTACAATGCCACGCACGCCAAAAGGTCATGAGGATAACCAGTCGTTGCAACTCGGTGCAGTTATCCAGGAGGTGAAGTAGTCATTCCTTGCCGGTGTTCATGACCGTCGCCAGGTCCGGGAGTGGCCATGACTCCCTCATGGCCTCCCATAGTGCACACGCCATGGGGCACCTGCAAACAGCGTGGAAGGTGTCCTCCCGCTCAACGCCACATAGGCCACACACATCCGATTTTTCCAAGGTTCTCTTATGCTTATTCTTCATCGTAGCCAATGAGTTGGTCGCAATTCGCCAGCCGAAGACGCGTACCTTAGGTGGAGCAGGGCACCTCCACAATGCTCTCCAGATACCACGATTGCCATCCGGTGCACTACTCGCAGCACATGAAGACGTGCGAAATTTATCCTCAAGACCAATCTTGTAGGCCGACTTGACAGAAAAGATGCCTTTTGGGTCTAGACCCCAAGCCAAGACATCTTGCATCCTTGGCGAGGGATGCAACTTTAGTATTTCATCAACTTCAGGTGGCAAGAAGTGTTGTTGAAGTAGCTCAGTGTTCCATGCACCATGATCATCAAGTAGTTCTGCCACCCGGCGTAATCGGCACCTTCCAGCCTGTGATATGGGCCAGTATGACGCCGGCCGTTCGAGCCAAGGGTCGCGCCAGATACGAACATTTTGACCTGCCATACGAGCCCTCTCTTGAGGAGCTCCAAGCCATATGTTATGGCCTGCCAAGTAGAGGACGCGTTATCTGCAAAAACAGTATCCTCGGACCGCCCATTAGGATAATATTTAGCTTTCAAAACCCTTGCACATAAGCTGTCCGGATTGATGAGTAATCGCCATGCCTGCCGTGCCAAAAGCGTCTGATTGAACAACCTATAATCCCAGAACCCCATACCACCCATCGCTTTGGGTTTGATGATCTCATCCCAAGCCATCCAATAGGTTTTCCGTTTCCCTTTCTCCGCACCCCACCAATAATTCCGGACCATCCGAGTAAGATCATCACATACAGAGAACGGCAGTTTAAATACTCCCATGATGTACGTAGGGATGGATTGCGCCACCGCCTTGATCAATACTTCTCTCCCAGCTTGGGCCATGTAGCCACCTCCCCATATACAGATGCGTTTCATTAACTTCACTTGCAAATTGTGGAACTTGCCTTTATGCATACGACCGTCTGGTGTTGGAAGTCCCAAATATTTGTCATGAAATTGATCTTTCATAATTTGTAGCTCTTGTTTTATTATTTCCTGGGCATTATTCGGACATAACTGTCCAAACAGAATCGAACATTTGGCTGGGTTTATAATCTGTCCGGTGGCTCTCTCGTACACATGAATAATCTCCTTGACTGCCACAGCCTGCTGTTTGTTCGCCTTGAAAAATAGGAGTGTATCATCAGTGAATAACAAGTGCGAGACCCCCTGTGCAGCCCGGCATAATTTTAGTGATTCAATAGCATTTGATCGCACCCCCTGTTTGAGCAACTCAGAGAAACCATCAGCCACAAAGAGGAAAAGAAATGGCGAGAGGGGATCACCTTGCCGAAGACCACGCTCCGGTGCGAATTGAAAGCTGAATAAAACTGTTTCTTATTGATGATTTGGTGCGGCATACAAGAGTATATAAGAGGGTACAAACCGACTTGGGGTAGGGGTACAAAACTGACTTGGACTAGAAGTCGTATACCATAATGACTACTCTAACATCCTCCCGCAGTATCAATGGCAGGCTCGACGACGTTGAGACTGAAACAGATATCTTGAAACAGCTTAGTAGGCAGTGCCTTGGTGAAAATGTCAGCAAACTGAGCCATAGAGGGAACATGAAGCACCCGAACCTGACCAAGAGCAACCTTTTCACGAACAAAATGAATATCAATCTCAATATGCTTTGTGCGTCGGTGTTGAACTGGATTGCTGGTCATGTAGACTGCTGATATGTTGTCACAGTAGACAATAGTGGCCTGCTCAATAGGCCTGTGTAGCTCGAAGAGTAACTGCCGAATCCAGATTGTATCTGCAATGGCATGTGCCACAGTGCGATACTCAGCCTCGGCCGACGAACGTGAGACTGAAACATGTCTTTTCGAAGACCAAGAAATCAAATTGTTACCAAGAAAAACACAAAAACCGGAAGTGGACCTTCGAGTGTCAGGACAACCAGCCCAGTCTGCATCAGAGTATGCGGTAAGCGAGTTTGGAGAAGAATTATTGAGGTGGAGACCATGATTGAGAGTTCCTTTTAAATACCGAAGAATGCGTTTAACATGATTATAGTGAGGAACCCGGGGATCATGCATATAGAGACATGCTTGTTGAACAGCAAAAGAGATTTCAGGACGAGTAATGGTGAGATATTGGAGAGCACCTGTTAGGCTACGATAGAGAGTAGGATCGGAAAAGGGTTCACCGGTAGCCGAAAGTTTAAAACTAGTATCGACAGGAGTGCGAGATGATTGACAGTCAAGCATACCAGCACGATTAAGAAGATCAAGAATATACTGGCGTTGGGAAAGAAAAAGGCTGGAGGAATCTCGAACAACAGCAATGCCTAAGAAATGATGAAGGAGTCCTAGGTCAGTCATAGAAAATTCAGATCTAAGAAGAGAGACAATATGATCTAAGAACTTTTGAGAGGAGGCGGTAAGAATGATATCATCTACATAGAGAAGTAAATAGGCAGTGTCAGAAGTTTGATGATACACAAAAAGAGAGGTGTCGGAGAGAGATGGAGTGAAGCCTATTGTTTGAATGAAGGAGGAGAAGCGTTGAAACCAAGCTCGTGGGGCCTGTTTAAGACCGTAGAGAGATTTCTGAAGAAGACATACATGAGTTGGAAAGGATGGATTTTCAAAACCCAGAGGTTGCTGGCAGTAGACAGTTTCTTGAAGGGAACCATGGAGGAAAGCATTTTTAACATCAAGTTGGTGAATGGGCCATGAAGAGGAGACAGCAACACTAAGAACGGTGCGAATGGTGCTAGGTTTAACAACAGGAGAGAAGGTTTCTTCGTAATCAATTCCTTGTTGCTGAGAAAAGCCACGACAAACCCACCTGGCTTTATATCGTGAGAGGCTCCCATCGGAGTGGAACTTTTGGCGAAAAATCCATTTGCCAGAAACAATATTTGTATTGGGAGGACGAGGAACAAGTTGCCAGGTGTTGTTTTGAAGTAAAGCATTATATTCTTCTTGCATGGCAGCGGCCCAATTGGGATCAAGTAGAGCAGTTTTGTAATTCTTTGGAAGAGAAGTGAGAGATACGGAGGTATGAAGGTTTAGGCGGTCTTGGGGTTGATGAAATCCTGATTTGGCCCTAGTACGCATGCGATGATCATTAATCGGGGCTGCTGTAGGAATAGCACGAGGGGGTAAGGTGGGTACTGGTGAGTCCGGCGCAGCGGAAGAGTCGGACGAAGGAGTAGGGCTGGGTGGTGGAGTGGGAGCAGGGCTGGGTGGTGGAGTGGGAGTAGGGGCCGGGGGTGTTGGGGAGGGAGCAGGGGTCGGGGGTGTTGGGGACGTCTCGGGTGGGGTGAGTGTATGGTTGGGATTGGCTATGGTGGGTGTTAATGGTGGTGGTGATAAGTTGTGTTCGGCAGGTAGGGGAGTATATAGTTGGAAAGGACGGGGAGAGGGGGTGTTTGCGGAGCTAGGGGTGTTGGATGGTGTAGTAGTGCGTTGTGAGAAAGGAAAAATGTGCTCAGCAAACGTGACATGACGAGAGACATGAACGTGTCCGGTGTGAAGGTCGAGACAGCGATAGCCTTTGTGCTCGTCAGAGAAGCCGAGAAAAGCACATGGGATAGAGCGTGGTGACAATTTATTTGCAGAAGTGGCGTAGGCATTGGGAAAACAGAGACAGCCGAAAACACGAACCGCGGAGTAGTCGGGGTGGGAAAGAAAGAGGGAATAATAGGGAGTAGTGTTGGGTTTAGTTTTAGAAGGTCGAATATTTAGAAGGAAGGTGGCCATGTGTAGGGCTTCAGCCCAAAACTTGGGAGGCATAGATGATTGAATGAGGAGAGTGCGAACTATATCATTGAGGGTGCGAAGAGAGCGTTCTGCTTTACCATTTTGAGGGGAGGTGTAGGGACATGAGAACCTAAGCAGGATGCCATGTTGTAAGAAGAAAGTACGATTTTTAATGTTATCAAACTCGCGACCATTGTCACATTGGATAAAGCGAATTGGGAGGAAGAAGTGAACAGACACATAGCGTTGAAAATTAAGGAAAAGAGAATGGACCTCGGATTTGTTGCGTAGAGGAAAAGTCCAGACAAAGTGGGTGAAATCATCTAGGATAACAAGGTAGTATTTAAAACCCGAAACACTTGCAATGGGAGAGGTCCATAAATCACAATGTATTAATTCAAAGGGATAAGTGCTACAAGAACTAGAGGAACTAAAGGGAAGACGCACATGTTTGCCTAATTGACAAGACTCGCAAAACACAGAATTATGAGAGTCCCTATTACATGGTATGGTAAATTCACTAAGCATAGAAGCTAAGACGGCGGGGTTGGGATGGCCCAAGCGACGATGCCAGAGATCGACGGAGGCCAGCATGGATGTTGGAGGGGTGGCGGCAGGAACTCCATTAAGAGAATAAAGATCACCGGAGCTATTGAAGCGAGCGATCTCGGCCTTGGTCAGGTAATCCTTCACAGATAAACCAAAAGGGTCAAATTCAGCCGAAACTAGATTGTCGCAAGTAAATTGGCGAACAGAGATAAGATTTTTAATGAGGGCGGGTGCAACTAGAACATCGCGAAGTAAAAGAGGTTTGGTGGAAGAGGGAAGTTGAGCCTGACCAACACAATATATAGGAATAGATGATCCATCTCCAAGGATAATGGAAGGGAAAGGAGATTTAGTGCAAGAAGATAACCAATTACTAGATGCAGACATATGACTAGAGGCCCCTGAATCAAAGATCCAATCCGTACCTGAGTTTCCTTGTGCAGCAAAGTTATTCATGGCCTGGAGAAAGGCAGCTTGATCCCAGCTCGGCGTCGCAGGTGAGGGTGGCGTCGGAAGCAGTGCCGGCGGATACGATGGTGAAGGCAGTAGGGCCGGCTGGGGAGTGTAGTAGGCATTGGCCGGCTGTGGTGGGGGTGGCGTCGGGAGCAGGGCCGGCTGAGGTGTGTAGTAGGCGCCGCCGTCGGTGCTGTAATGACCATAAGGAGCATACGTCGGGGCGGCGTGATAGGCATTGGCCGGCTGTCGGGGGTTGAGAACCCCGGGAGCACCAGTAGGCGGCCGAAGGCCGGGTTGCCAGGCACCTGAGTATGCCGGCGGAGCACCGAGGGTGGACGGAGCGGACCAGGGCATGGGCCATGCTTGAACAAGCCCCGTCCAAGGATCATGAGGAGGCCGCCATGCAACCGCAGATGGAGCACTGGTGGGTGGTGCAGGACTCGGTGCTGGTGATGTCGTAGGCGGAACCGAACGAGTCGACGGCGGCCTGTAGATAGGGTTTTTGCCGCGGTAGTTCGGACTAGGACGCCAGCCTGGGGGCGGTTGAACAGATGACGATGCGGACGGCCCGGCGGCAGGAGCCGGCCTGGAAGGCGGCGCTGGTGTAGACGACAGAGGAGGACGAGCCGCAGCATGAAAGACCTTGGGGCGAGAGTCCTTGCGAGCTTGTGTTTCCGCCGCGAGTTGTAGCAAGGAACGAACTTCAGCGAAGGTAGGAGGGGGCCGTATCATCGGTATGAACGAGGCTTGCTTGTCAAAGTCTTCGCTGAGGCCGACGACGACGATATTGATTAGCTGTGAGTCGCTAACTGTATCGCCGAGTTCGCGGAGCTCATCACCAATGGTCTTAACGCGCTGGCAGAACAGGTTCACCGGGGCGTCTCCTTGCACCATATTGCGAAGCTCGGTGTGGAGAGCGTTTTTCCGAGCGTCGGTGTTGCTTTGGAAGAGCTGACGGAGGGAGTGCCAGATGTTGGCAGCGGTGGCGCCGTCGTGATCGAGCATGTTGAAGATCTCGGTGGTGATGCGGGTGTAGAACCACTGGACGATCGCGAGATCGTCTTTCAACCATTGCGGATCGTCGGGGCGGGGAAGACAGTTGGCGGCGACATGCGAGCGCAGGTTGCAGCGGCCGAGGTGGAGATCGAAGAGATGTCTCCAATGGTAGTAGTTGTGGGCGGCAAGATCAAGAACTATGGGGATGTAGGGGCTGACGTCGGAGATTGTGTCAGCAAGAGATATTGGTGCGGCGAGGATGGGTGCAGGGTAGTTTTGTGGAGCTATGATAAGGGCCGAGAGAGAAGCGGCCGCGCCGTTGGCAGCCTTGGCGATGAGTGCGGCCCGGCGCTCGAAGTAGCCGGGCGGCGGCGGCGGCGGTGGCGTTGGCGGAGCCATACCCTAAACCCTGGGACCGGTCTCTGATACCATGAAAGCTGAATAAAACTGTTTCTTATTGATGATTTGGTGCGGCATACAAGAGTATATAAGAGGGTACAAACCGACTTGGGGTAGGGGTACAAAACTGACTTGGACTAGAAGTCGTATACCATAATGACTACTCTAACACGAATGATTCTAAGAGGGTTCCATTAAATTTAACCATGTATCTCACCGTGGTGACGCACGTCATGATCTATTGCACCAACCGATGAGCAAAGCCCAACTTATTCATCACTCGCTCCAAGAATCCCCAATCAACCCTGTCGTAAGCTTTGGAAAGGTCCAACTTGTATGCACAGAAACTAGCATCCGGTTTCTTCTCTTGATGTATTGCATGAACACACTCAAAGGCCAACAGTGCATTATCCGTAATCAAACGACCTAGAATAAATGCGCTCTGAAACGGTGATATGATCTCATCCAGTATAGGGCTCAAGCGATTAACCAGACACTTTGCAACAATCTTATAAATTACGTTGCAAAGACTGATGGGCCGAAAATCTTTAACACGTGTTGGTTCATCTGACTTTGGAATAAGAAGAATGATCGCCTCATTTACACCCTCGGGCATAACACCGGTCTGGAAAAAATTCCTCACTGCCCTAACAATTTTCTGTTAGAATTAATGGGCTAGGCCCATAGCAATTTCTGAAATCTCAAAGCCCATGTGTAAAATGGCAAGTGGTGGTGCTAAGTTTAGTCCCACCTTGGAAGTTGAAGAAGAGTTGGACCTCTTTATATAGTGGGTTCTCTCCACGACTCTAAGTGGTGTGTGAGAAGAGAAACGGAAAACCACACGCGCGCGCTCGCTCGCCTCGCCTGGCCGTGGCGAGGCGAGGCGAGGCGAGGAAGTTTTTGATTTCTTGTCCGGTAAGTATACGAATTAGAAACCGAGTCGGTTTGGGATTGTGGTCGCGACACAATACCGGCTCTGGTCCTAATATATATACAGCTACCAGCTGCGGCCAGAGATACACCGAAAAACACCTAGGGTTTTGCCTCATCTCACAACTTGCGCCGCCATCGTAGTCTACTCCATCCCAAACGCCGGCGTGCATCGGCGCGTGGGAGAGCAGGTCTCCGGAACCGTTCGTCTTTGCGATCCTGCACCGGGAGAGGACGAATTAGGTTTTTGGGAAGCGCTGTGCGCGACTGCTCAAATTCGTCATCACGGGTCGTCTTCCGTCCAAGTCGGGCGGTGCTACTCATCGTCGTATTCATCGCCGTCAGCAGCAGATCGTCGCCAACATCGTCATCAACACTGTCGCACCCATAATAGCTAACGATCAGTACGTCCAACATCCTCTGTTCATGTCTGTTTCTACAGCTATTGTTACGTGTTTGCTGTTGTTATGCATGTCTTGCTGTTCTTCTACTTTGCTAGATTATTGCATGCTAGTATATCTTCTAGTCATGAATTATTTACTGAAATTAATCATGAACTTGCCTAATATTCCAACATTTCCTTCTTGAAAGTGCTCCAGTTCCGCTGAAAGAAGCGAGCCGGCAGCCCGTCACTTCCTGGAGCTTTTAGGGGGCCGATCTGAAAGAGTCTGTCAGCTATCTCTTTTTCAGAAAATTCAGCACACAGCTTGTCGTTCATCTCGTCAGTTACAACTGTCTCAAAAAGATTTACCACTGGAGTTGGATCCAAGGTCGGGTCACGTGCAAAGATAGACTGAAAATAATCTTGCACCAAGTTCCCCATGACAGTATGATCAACTTGTTCCACACCATTGTTATCAATCAGGCTTTTCACTTTATTTTTACGCGCTCGCCAAACTGCCTTTCAGTGAAAAAATTGTGTGTTGCGGTCTTCTTCTTTTAGCCAATCGATGCGTGACCGTTGTAGCCACAACATTTCCTCCTGATACAACAATTCATTCATATGGTCTGACACCTTTTTATTTCATCTCTATCCGCATTTCATATTAAGGAGCTCTTCTAACTTGGTTCTGGATTTTTCCACTATGACCAGCCTGATCGACGGGATCTCTTATCTTTCCGGCATTCATCACAGTCAAATCAGAGTTTACAGGTCGATCCAAAATCCTTTTTACCTTTTGGGTCATCCATCCAGCAAATTAATCACCTAAACTAAGTTTTTATAGGCCTAAAAAAACTCAGTACGTGCGGTTAACAAGCAAGGCGGACAGAGCAAAAATCAAGATCTGCGTGTGCTCCACAAGAACCAACCCGTCAAGCGACTAGGTTAATTAAGCCATTAACAGTACGTACAAGAAAGCACAGTGTCAAGAGATATTTCTGAAGAATAGAATCATCATGAACACTAGTACTACGGCTCTGTCTTTGCACCACTACACACCGGCACATTGGAAGGCTCAGCAGCAAAGAAGAGTCTGAAAGAAACGGTAGAACATATCCGAGAGAACCTCGCATCTTAGCAACAGAGAAAGCCGAACGAATAAATCGCAGAGAAAAGCCGGATTCGAAGCGACGCCAAGGATATTGGCATCGATCGTATGCAGGCAATCTTCTGAACGTCTGTGTCAGATTCCCTTGAGCTGTCGATCGAGCATCAGATGCCTCCATATCTTTCTTTGCCTACCGGGAAAACATGGATTAACCCGAAGCTGCTGTCCCTTGTGGCTTGTGCTTGCCAATCACGGTGTGTCTGCTTGTGAAGATGAATTTTTCCATCCAATGGCCTTGGATCGGGCAATATCAAGGTGCCACCGGCTCTGAATTGCCTGGTTGCTGGGAATTTTTCTCCAACGGACACAACATAACTGCTGCCTCTGTTTTCGCAGTCTTCAGAAAGGAGAAGCCCCAAATGCCTGCAATCATCTTTGTTTTTGTCCCTTCTAACAGAACCTCTAAACATTCTATTACAACTTTAGACTTTGCATCCGATTCTTCCAAAAACAAAGTATATATCTCCCACCACTACTCTGGTACTAGTATGGGTCGAGGTTATTATATGTACTATGAGGTGCAATAATAGTGTACTAAGTCCAAAATTCACAAGGCGGCTATTATTGACACTTTCGGCGAACCTTTATAACTCTTTTCGCGAACCTATAGTTCTTGAACATGCTTCTACATATGTCCCAAAATATCAAATTTCAAATATGACCAAAATACAAAAAGAGTGCTAAATAGTACTAGCACGATACTATTAGCTCTGTATTTGATAATTTTAGTAATTTATTGTAGGATTTGTCCTTTTGTTTGTCAAGTTGTGGGCCAAACCTAGATCTGAAATTTTGTGACGACAGTTGTACGCGTTCTTTCTATGTGCCATGGTTTTCTTTCCAGATTCTCTACAACTTTCAGCTTCACGATTTGTTTTACTATAATGGCGTATGATGTCTTAATTTTATTTCCGTAGCTTTATTGCACTAGCTAGTGCTCAGTGCTCACCAATATATATGTGCCTCGAGAATCAAACAGGTGTCTATGACGATGCCCCGATCTGAATTTACACCCTGTTTTGCTTGCAAACTGGAATCTTATTTGCCCGCAAGCAGCGCCCCTAAGCCTATACATACACGTAGCGCGCATTCCTCTCCCTCTCAGCTTGAAACCACCATCACGATCACCACCTAGCACGAAGCACTGCAAAGTCCAGCTTGCTTCAGTTCATCGGCATGGCGTACCGAGTGCTGGAGGTCACGCTCCTGTCAGCCAAGGACCTGAAGAGCGTGAACCTCATCACGCGCATGGAGGTGTACGCGGTTGCGACCATCTCCGGCGACCCCATCACGCGCCAGTGCACCCCGCCGGACCCCCACGGCGGCCGCAACCCGACCTGGAACGCCACGCTCCAGTTCGCCGTGCCGCCCACCGCCGAGGAGGCCACGGGCGGCTGCCTCCACATCCTCCTCCGCGTCGAGCGTATCTTCGGCGGCGACCGCGACGTCGGCGAGGTCATCGTGCCCCTCTCGGAGATCCTCTCCGGCGTCGGGCACGGCGCCGACTACGGGGCCCACAGCATGCCCCAGTTCGCGTCCTACCAGATCCGCAAGGTGCACCGCACCGAGGTGCGCGGCTTGCTCTACCTCACGTATCGTCTCGGCCCCATCGTCCTGCCGGAGCCCCATCTGGAGATACCCGTCGACGAGTGGCCGGTCGTGGCGTACCCGGTGAAGCAGGTGATGCCGCCGCCGCCGCCTCCACCGCAGGCTGCCTGGCCCGGGTATGTGGCCGCGGCACCGCCGGCGAAACCACCTGCCGGCTACGTGGCTGTGCCGCCTGCAAAATCAGCCGGCTACTTGGATGTGCCGTTTTCGCCTGAGAGAGCACCCGGGCATACGGCCTGGCCTGCGCCTCCGAAACCACCGGTGCCATCGCCGGCAAAGCAAGAAGGGCATGCCGCCGTGCCGCCGTCTCCCAAACCTTCCTGGTACGGGACCGCGCCATCGCCGGCAAAGCAAGAAGGGCATGCCGCCGTGCCGCCGTCTCCCAAACCTTCTGGGTACGGGACCGCGCCATCGCCTGCAAAGCAAGAAGGTCATGTCGCCGTGCCGCCGTCTCCGAATCCTTATGGGTACGGGACCGCGCCATCGCCTGCAAAGCAAGAAGGGCATGACGCGGTGCCGCCGTCTCCGAAACCTTCTTGGTACGGGACCGCGCCGTCGCCTGCAAAGCAAGGAGGACATGTCGCCGTGCCGCCGTCTGCTGAACCATCCGGTCGGGTGGTGTCCATGCCGCCTTCTCCCAAACCAGTCGGACGTGTGGTGTCTATGCCACCGTCTACTCCGAAACCATCCGGTCAGGTGGTGACCATGCCGCCTTCTCCAAAGCCAGCGGAACGTGCGGTGTCCATGCCACCGTCTCAGAAACCGGTCGAACGTGCGGTGTCCATGCCGCCGTCTCAGAAACTGGCCGGGCCTGCGGTGTCCATGCCGCCGTCTCCGAAACCGGTCGACCGTGTGGTGTCCATGCCGCCGTCTCAGAAACTGGCCGGGCATGTGGTGTCCATGCCGCCAGCTCCGAAGCCACTTGAACGTGTGGTGTCCATGCCGCCGTCTCAGAAACCGGCGGGGCATGTGGTGTCTATGCCGCCGCCGCCTCCGAAACCAGTTGAACGTGTGGTGTCCATGCCACCGTCTCAGAAACCGGCCGGAAATGTGGTGTCCATGCCGCCGCCGCCGCCGAAACCAGTCGAACGTGCGGTGTCCATGCCGCCGTCTCAGAAACCAGTCGGGCGTGTGGCGTCCACGCCGCCGTCTCCAAAGCCAACCGAGCAGCACGTGCCCTTGCCGCCGTCTACAAAACCAGCGGCACAAGTGGCCCCGCCACCGTCTCCCAAACCTTCTGGGTACGAGGCCGTGCCTTCTCCGAAACCAGCTGCACATGTGGCAGTGCCGCCGTCCCCAAAACCATCGGGTCATTACACCGTGCCGCCGTCTCCGACACCGGCCGGACATGTCGCCATGCCGTCGCCGTCTCCGAAACCATCCGTTCATGCTGTGCCGCCATCTCCAAAACCAGTCACGAATGTGGCTGTGCCGCCGTCTCCAAAGCCATCCGGCGGGCATGTGTCCATGCCGCCGTCTCCGGCACCATACGGCCAGGTGGTGTCCATGCCGCCGTCTCCAGCACCATACGGCCAGGTGGTCTCCATGCCGCCTGCTCCAAAACCAGCCGCCCCTGTGGTTGTGTCGCCGCCTCCAAAACCAGCCAACTTGCCGGCAGATCACAACCCCAGCATGGAGTTCGGGTGGGGGCTGGGCGCCGGCCTGGTCAGCGGCGCAATCAGCGGGATGCTGGCCGGCGGCAACAAAGGAGAACCGACGGCGTATGCACCACAAGTCGCACCACTCGCCCGCAGTCGTCAAGTGTCTGTGTCTAAGACGTACGGCAGAGATGTTTACACGCACTAGTAGCTAAAGATCCCAATTTATAGCTTGATAATATACGAGTGTATAAACACTTGTATTGGCATGACTGGGTTTGTAGCTAGTTATGCTATAAATTAAGACATGGGTACGAGTATGTATACTTTGTAATTTGGAATAATTAAGCTTTTATGCTCCTTATTAAGTTGCATATATGGAAGAGTAAACAGCATGAAACCACCATATGTGGAAAATCGATTTGCTCAAACTACCTAAATTGCAGTGGATCTTAGTACTGAACATACTGAAACGTGTGGGTAAATGATGTTTGTGTCTTTGTGAGCATACTGAAACCTATATGTGGTAGTTTTGTGCAATTTGCTCATATCATTGCACATAGTTGCAGAGATTTATGTGTTTGCTATTTGTAAGGCAACTTTGACTAGATTTGGTATTAATCGATTCGGGAGAGAAGAGGAGGCGCAACTCTGTGGCAGAGCTTCTAGCGGCAACCGACAACAAGGCTCGAGGATGCCGTCGAGGTCAAGCCAGAAGAAACCCGGAGCCGGTGACGATGTGACAGTGGCGTGACCGATGGAAGCAGTCAAAGGTAGACGAATCAAGGAGTGGGGTGGTCTGCCAACGCTAGAGAAGAGCAGGGCGTAGAGGGATGCCTGGAGGGGCGACACGGCGCAAGCGGCGCCGGGGCGTGCGGTGGAGCACCGCCGGTCGTAGGTGGTGGCAGCAGGCTGCAGACCGATGATACATGAGTTGAGGGTGCTGGATTTCAATATAGAGGAGGAGAAGAAGGAGAAGATGGCCTATTGTTGGATTAAAATCCGACAGGTGACGGGGGCCTCCATATTGTAGGCCCCATAGATTAATCCCTATCATACTTTTGAAAAGAAAAGATTACTCTCCACCATCGGGTGTACACGAAGGGATGGCCATATTTTTTTTTGCGGGAAAAACTTCCAATCTATTCATCTTCAATCATGATAGTACAACGAATACTAGAAATAATAAAAATTACATCCAGATCCGTAGACCACCTAGTGACGACTACAAGCACTGAAGCGAGCCGAAGGCGCGCCGCTGTCATCGCCCCTCCCTCGCCGGAGCCGGGCAAACGTTGTTGTAGTAGACAGTTGGGAAATCGTCGTGCTAAGGCCGCATAGAACCAACGCACCAGAACAGCAACCGCCGCAGATGAAGAGTGTAGATCAAAAGGATCCAACCTGAAGACACACGAACGAACACGAACGACGAACATATCCAAGCAAATCTACCAAGGGCAGGTCCGCCGGAGACACACCTGCACACGCCCACCGATGATGCCAGACGCATCACCGGAACGGGGACTGAGCGGGGAGACCTTTATTCCATCTTCAGGGAGCCGCCGCCGTCTCGCCTTCCTGAGCAGGATACAAATCCTAACAAAGCTTGAAAAAAGATCTAAAAACGGAGCCCTCCTACCGGCAAGGGCTGAGATCCGCTCCGTCTCCATGGCCCTAAGGCCACCGGAGACGGGACGGACCGGCGCCGGCGCCGACGCCAGCGGGAGGCAGAAAACCTTAGTTTTTTTGGGGCGGCGGCTGCCTAGGTCAAAGTGGATGGGGTTACGAAGGGATGGCCATATTAATCTGATGGTCCTTTTCAATTTACTGGCGCAGCCAATTTCATCAATCCACGCAACACAAGAACATCCACGTAGCTACACACACCACGTCACAAGCATGATGAGCAATTTTCGTGGTGCACTTCGGTTGCAGCAAGTACATAGCAAGATGCAACAACAGTTTACTACCCATGTGAAAGAAAGAAAAATCAACAGACCACCCTGTACAAAAATCCGAAAAGAACACGCAAGAGGAGAGGGTAGAATGGTGAAATAATTTGGAAATAAACACGCAAAAGGGGAGGACAGAATTTACTTCGACAATAATTTGCGCGAGCACCTATAGCTGTACACATCGAGCATCTTCAGTACCATGCGTCTCAATTATGCGCAAGGCAGAGCGAGGGCGACAGCTGAACCCAAGATATCAAACCACTTTTAACCACCGTCCAGACTATCCAATCGCTGATAGTTATCCACTACAAAAATGAAAACAACACTGAGACAGAAGAATTGATTCGCGGTTTTACCGTTCGTGCACTGCAGTAACATCAGATGTAGAGACATAGGTGGGGAGGATCACCAAGAGAGATTGGCAGGTTCAGATTTGAGCCACCTACCAAGCCAGTTTTACTGTGTCAGTGCGCCCAACATGTCAAATTCATTATTTAAGAGCTCGTAAATCAACAATTTGGGTCATGTGTGTGTCATGTCTTAATGGTGTTGGGTTTGAGTAAAATGTCAGTGAAATGATGTTTATGAGCAAACCGAACTTAAATTTGACAGTTTTATGAAATTTACTTATATCCTTGCATAGTTGTAGAGACTAATGTGTATGCTATTTGTAAGGCAGCTAAAAACAGACTGGCGTCAGCCGATTTGGGAGAGAAGAGTAGGCACAACCCAGAGGTACAGACGGCGTCACCACGGCGAGCGGCGACGAGGCATGGGGATGTCGGCGAGGTCAAATCGAAAGTGACCCGGAGCCAGTGACAATGTGACAGCGGTGTGGCCGATGGGGGAGTCATAGGTTTACGATTCTAGATGCAGGGTGTCCTAGTGGCACCGGGAAAAGCACTGGTGGGTGTGGGGTTAGAGGGATGGCGGGGTAACATGACAGAAGTAGCGACAAGAGGAGGGCGATCAAGCGTGCGCAGGAGCGCTGGCTGCCAAGGGTGGTGGTTGCAGGTGAGCTGGCCGATGGTACATGAGGTGGTGGCGCTGGATTTCAATTTAGGGGGGTGAAATTCAAATTCAAATTGAAATTACTGGTGGGTGTGGGGTTAGAAGGATGGCTGAAGAAGAAGATGTTTTGGCATTGGATTGAAATTGAAATCTAACAAGTGGAAAAATTGACCGATGCCAAAAATAAACGGAAACACTAACGCCCACACGTGTGGCACGTCTCCAACTCGCCCACACGTCTGGTTCGTCGTTGGTTGTTTTTTTGCACGAATCCTGACATCAAAAGATGGATTTGGTGTGCCACGTAGGACGAGCCCGGTGTGTGGTGTGTAGGTAGTTCGCCTGCACGCTGTTTCTCCCTCGGACGAGACCGGTTGCGAGTCGAGGCATGCGGTGGAACTGCCGTCGCGCCCGCACGCCGCGCACGACTTCTGTTCCCCATCTTCCACGACTGCCATTTTCCCACTCCCCCACACCCAAGCTGTCATTTGCCATGTTTTTTGCAGGGTACATGATAACTGCCCTATTTGTGATTGTAAGCAGATGGCAACTCTTTTTACCCCGAATATGATATTGTTGTCACGTCTGTTTTTTGTAGCGCTACATGGCAGTCTAGTGTTAGTAGGTGGCAACTCCTAAAGATACCACCGTCGGCATCTCGCCCACACGCCCGTCTCCTCTCTCCACACCCAAGCTACCAGTTGCCATGCGTTTTGCAGTGTACATGGCAACTGCCCTAGCGTGCTTGTAAGCAGATGTCAACTCTTTTTTTTTACCCGAACATGTCAGTTGCCATGCGTTTTGCAGTGTACATGGCAACTGCCCTAGCGTGCTTGTAAGCAGATGGCAACTCTCTCTTTTTTTTACCCAAACATGTCAGTTGCCATGTGTTTTGTAGGGTACACGACAACTGCCCTAGTGTGCTTGTAAGCAGATGGCAACTCTCCCTTTTACCCGAACATGTTGTTTTGCCATGTCTCTTCGTAGCGCTATACGGCAACTGCCTAGTGTTAGTAGATGGCAACTGCCTTAGTGTGCTTGTAAGCAGATGACAACTGCCCGTCTCCTCTCCCACACACCAAAAGCTATCATTTGCCATGTGTTTTCAAATCATGACAACTGTAGTAGACCAGACCATACATGGCAACTGCTGCAGTTGCCCAAAAATGGCATCCGACACTTGACCTGAGATGGCAACTGCAGTTGAGCAACCATGGCAACTGTAGTTGTCAGACATGGCAACTGTAGTTCAGCAACATGGAAACTGCAGTTAAACGAACATGGAAGATGGTCCGGACCATGGCAATCGCGGTGGGACGCGTGGTTACTGCCACGCGGGCCGTGTGGCTCGCAGGCGGGGAGGGCGACGGCCGAGACGGGTCGTGCGGGCCGCGTGGTCGCTCACCCGGACGTGCTCGTGCGGGCGATCGCGCCGCACACCGAACATGCGGGATGTGGCGGGGTGCGCCCGGACGTGCTCGTGCGGGCGGGCCTGTGTCGATGCCACACGGGGCGTGCGGCACATACCCCCTAGATGCCACACGTGTGGCAGTTATCGTCGTCCAAAATAAATTCCCGAGCGCTTAGTTGGGCCCACTGATTAATAGCCATCATACTGTCGAAAAGAAATTGTTACTCCCCGCCATCAGATCTACACAGTTGTATGACCCATATTAATCTGAAGGTCCTCTAAGATCTACCGTTGCAACAAATTTCAGCAATCGGCGCAACACAAGAACAATCTACGTCGCCACACGGCAGAGCATGCTGAGCAATCTATCTCGTGCGCTTCAATTGTAGCAGAGTACATGGCAAAATGCAACGACAATTTACTACCCATGTGGAAGAAAAAAAAAATCAACAGAGCACTCTACACAAAAATCCTGAAAAGAACACGGAAGAGGAGAGGACAGATCTGTAGCTGTACACGTAGAGCATCTTATGTTCTGTGCGTCTCGATCACGCGCAAGGCAGGGCGATGGCGACAGCCGAACCCAGGATATCGAATCACTTTTAACCGACGTCCAGACTATCCAGTCGCTGATAGTTATCCAGTCAAAAAATGAAAACAGCACCAAGACGGAAGAATCGATTCGTGGTTTACCGCGCGTGCGCCGCAGTAAATTAGTAAACCTGTACCTATAACACATGTTCTACCAATCTATCAACAACAGGCAAGACAAACACATCAGAAAATATCGAGAACTGGACTAAAGTGTGAGGACAAACCAAAAATTCTCTCCATAATATCTGTACAATTAACTATGCAAAGTACACTTAAAAAATATGAAAATATCTTGCAAGCTATTAACAATTAGGAACGAATCGATCCCGTGATATATTTCCAAAAAAAGAAAGCTCAGAATTAGAGTATAAACAAACAGCACCTTGGTCTTGTCTTTGCACTACTGCGGTCCTGAAATGCCTGCAGCACATTCAAAGGTTGAGCGGCAAAGTTTGGCTGAAAGAATTGGTATACATATCCGAATATCGCATCTTTCAGCGACGGAAAAGCAGGAATAAACCGAAGCGAAGCCGGACCGAGATATCGGAATCGATCATCAGAATAGAAAAGCAGGAGCTTTATGCTGGCCATGGTTGCTGTTATGAATCTAGTCTCTAGGGCTACGAGAACAATGCCTTGCCCAAGTTGCTGAGCATCCGATGCCAACAAATCTTGGCCTACCAGTACCAGCCAAACTTGGACTAACAATACTGCTTAACCGCAAGCTGCTTCGTCATCAGGGAATTGTAAATATGCATCCGTGGCGAGCCTCGCGTTGTTTTTGTATTGCATTGTGTACTTGATGTGTGTAATAATAATACAGTTATATAGAGACACAAAAAAAACTGTTATATAGTTCTATAGTATTCCCTTCTTGTAGCTTCTATTCTCCACCGGATGGCTAAGAACCCAGAAGTGCCACCGAAGCAATATTCAAGTTCCCAAACACATTACCATAGTATATATGCAGAATCGATACTCCCATCTAACTTTTACACATTTTGGGCCCCGAAAGGAATGTAATCATCACTTGGGCCACGCTTGATTCCCATTCTATAGGACATTATCCATGTAACTGCAACCAGTTTTTAGTTCCGAGCTAAAAATCACACTTGGTTCGGCCCAAAACGATTGTTTTGCCATTTCCATTCGGAAAAAAATGGTGGCCACCCAGACAACGATTAGACTCAAATTTTGGTAAATGAAGTTGATTCCCACCTTTCTTCTTTTCTATTCATGATAAGCACCTCTTATATTAGCGCCAGCATGCAAATAAAAAGTGCAACGGCACACATAAAATGCAAAAGAGTGTTATTGCACAAAAGGTTGTGCAGTAATGCCGAAAAAGCGTAATTACACAAATACAAAGGTGCAGTTGAACAGGTAAAAAGTGCAACTGCACAAATTAAAAGAGCTAGTACCGAGTTTAAACTTTAAAGACCAACTCGCTACTGCTATGTGCAATATGAAAAACATATTCAAACAGTAGTAACTAAGATAAACACTTATATATACCGAAAAAGGCTTTCGCCCCGCTTTATAAATAAAGCAACCACCAAGCACAGAGTATCAGGTAACAACAGAACACACAACACACCAACACAACGCCACCGTAGACAAGGTCCAGCACTCACACACAGACCAACGCACACAGACCCAAGCTCCACTGTGGGCACAGCATAACAAACCCAACACAGACTCACAACGAAACACCCCTAGACGGCGGTGGCAGCGGCGAGAAGACGACAAACTAATCTGGTTCTGGTGGTGGCGGGGGAAGTGGTGGAGCCAACCGGAGAGCCATCGCGTGAAGCTGGGTGATGATGGAGGTGATGGCGTCTCTCTCCCTGGGACGGCTAAGCGGCCGCCAAAGCTGCAAGTAACCAGACCACTTGAACAAAGCGTCAGTAGCACGACGAAGAGGAATACGCTGAATCACAAGTTTATTCCTAACAGTCCACAGCGTCCAGGCAAGAACTCCAATGGTCAGCCACCTAATGTGGTGCAACACGGGGGGGATCGCCTGGAGTTCGGCAAAGAGAGAGGGGAAGTTGTTATGGTCCCAGCTTCCGCCCACAATCTCGCGGAAACAGCTCCATAGGAACTGCGCGGACACGCAGGTGAAGAAGATATGGTTCGAATCTTCTTCAGGCCCACAGAGCGGGCAACGCCCATCACCAGGGCCATTGCGCTTCAGAACCTCTACGCCAGATGGGAGGCGGCCGCGAATCCATTGCCACAAGAAGATCGTAATTTTCAGGGGAAGGCGAATCTCCCAAATGGAGGAGAGCGCCTCATGGCCGAGCGAGGGGGCGATGGCCCAGTAGAGTGATTTGGTGGAGAATTGCCCAGACGGCTCAAGGCGCCATCTGGCGCGGTCATCGTCTGTCGTGAGATCAGGCTCATGGAGTGCAATACAGTCAAGCAACTCCTGTCAGTCTGCATTCTCAGCCGGTCCAAAAGGCCTCCGGAACGCAAGCCACCCTAAGTCACCAAGGGCGGTCGCTACGGAGATCTGCGGGGCAACCGCGATGGAGAACAGGTCTGGAAAGCGGGCCGCAAGGGGCGTGTCACCAGTCCAGCGATCGAACCAGAACAGCGTGGCGGTGCCGGAACCAATCTCGATCAAGGTCCCGATCCGGAGGACAGGGAGGAGCTGAATGATGGATTGCTAGAACTGGGAGCCCCCAGATCGCTGGCAGAAGGCGAGAGGCTGGCCTCAGAGGTATTTCCGCTGAATGATGCGAAGCCACAGGCCACCATCTCCCTTGCCTATCCACCAGAGCCACCGATTCAGAAGGGCAATGTTCATGCGTTTGGAGGACATGATCCCGAGGCCTCCCTGGTCGCGAGGTTTGCAGATCTCAGACCACCTGACCATGTGGTACTTCTGCTTATCCCCCTCGCCGGCCCAGAAGAAACGCCCCTGAACGGTGGCAATCTCGTGATGTAGAGTCTCCGGAAGGCTGTAGAAGCTCATGATGAATAATAGGAGGCTAGAGAGGGACGAATTAATGAGCACCGTACGGGCCGCTTTCGAAAGCCACCGACCCTGCCAGGGCTCGATATGGTGCTGGAGCTTCCCCACTGTGGGGCGCAGCTCGGCCACCGTAAGCCTGGCGTCACTAATGGGTATCCCCAGATACGTCGTGGGGAAACACCCAAGCTAGCAGTTAAGCCGAACCGCTATGCTTTGTCGCTCGTCTTGGGCGTAGCCCAAGACCATCACCTCACTCTTGTCGAAGTTGATCCGAAGGCCGGACATCTGCTGGAAGCACAATAAGAGGAACTTGAGGTTCGAAATATCACTCTCCGACCTCTCCACCATGATAATGGTGTCGTCCGCATATTGGAGAAGGGAGATCCCGTTGCCTCCAACTAGATGCGAAACTATCCCCTTAATGTGACCCGCCGTCTTGGCCTTATCGAGGATGGCCGCCAGCGCATCGACAACCATGTTAAACAAGAACGGGGAGAAGGGGTCGCCCTGGCGCACCCCACAAAATGTGGGGAAGAATGGGCCGATCTCCCCATTAATGTTCACCGCGGTGCGGCCTGATGACACCATCTGCATCACTCTGGTCACCCACCTATCGTCGAAGCCCTTCCGGAGCAGACATTCCCGAAGGAAGGTCCAGCTGACCGTGTCATAGGCCTTGTGGAAATCCAGTTTCAGGAAGACTGCCTTGAGGTGTTTGGCGTGCACCTCATGGAGAGGTTCGTGGAATACCAAGACTCCATCAAGGATATAGCGGCCCTGGATGAAGGCCGACTAGTCAGGGTGAGTGATCCGGTCGGCAATAGGGGCCACCCTAATGGCGTACCCCTTCGCGAGGATGCAGAAGATGACATTGATCACCATAATCGGTCAAAATTGAGGGATGTCCGAGGCGCCCGTCACTTTAGGGATGAGATTGATTACCCCATAGTTCAACCGGGCGAGGTCAATGGATCCAACCAGTAACTCGTCAAATAGGGCCATCACCTCAGGTTTGATCACCTCCCAGAAGGTCTGGAAAAACTTCACTGGGAGGCCATCCGGGCCGGGAGCCGAGGAAGGGTTCATGCCCTTAATTGCCTCCCACACTTCCACCTCCGAGAACGGGGCCGTGAGGGCCGCGTTATCCGCAGGCGAGACGCAACAGTGGGCAGGCCAGATATCTTGCGCTAGTGCAAGACCTCCCTGAGGGGAGGTAGAGAATAGGTCTCTGTAGAAGCCGTCGACATGTGCCCGGATGTCCTCCGGCCGCTGAAGGAGGGTCGGTCCATCCCACAGGAGGGGGATGGAGTTACGGCGTCTACGGCCGTTAGCAATAGCCTGGGAGTAGGCAGTATTAGCGTCCCCCTTGAGGACCCAGTTCTGCGTACCCCGCAAGCGCCAGTATGCCTCCTCGTCAGTGTAGATGACCGTGAGCTGGTCTTCCAAGTCGTATCTCAGCATCCATTCATCTGCCGAGAGGCCAGCGGCGTCAGCCCGCAGATCGAGGGCCTGGATGCCCTCAAGGAGGGCTTTCTTTCGCTCACGGATGCCCCGCCTACGTTTGCACCCCACCCTTTCATGAATTGCCGTGACCGCTTGGCGCAGAAGTGCCAGGAATCAACGGCTGACAGGGCCCGGTGTGGGGCATCCCTCACCTCGCGCCACCTGGCGGCCATCGCGGCGGTATATCCTGGCTGACGCAACCAGAAGGTTTCGAAGCGGAAGCGTGGAGGCAGGGGGGCGCTGATTCTCCGAGGAGAGGAGAAGGGGGACGTGGTCAGAACCAATCCGCGTAATCGCCCGAAGCAATGCTAGGGGACACCGAATGTCCCACTCAGGGGAGGCGAAGACTCGATCGAGGACCGAGCGAGTCGGATTAACTTGGTGGTTAGTCCAAGTGAACCTGGCCCCTACTCGATCGAGCTCACGCAGCCCCATATCAGCGATGCAATCATTGAACATTTGCATCCGGGGAAAGTTCACTAAATTATTGCTCTTGTCTTCTTCCGTCCGGATGAGGTTGAATCGCCGCCCACTACCACAGGTAACTGGGCCGATGCCACCTTCCTCTGGAGCTCAGCGACGAAGGTCTCAAACCGGCGGTGATCGGCTGGACCATAAACCGCAATGATCTCCCATTTAAAGTTTAGGGCCCGCTTGAAGACCTCCATGCTAACAAAGAACTCGCCCCGGTCCATGCTCCCCACCTCAAGGGTGGCATCCTTCACACCTAGGAGGATGCCACCCGAGTGGCCCGTACTCCCACTAGAAGGGAGCCAGTGCCAGGCGAACAGGTCGGAGCTCAGATGTTCAAGTTCCGACAGGGAGAATTCCGTACGCATCGTTTCTTGAATGGCTACAATGTCAATTCGCTCGGTTCGCATGTACTCTATGAGTTGGCGGCGACGACCATCTTGGCCAAAACCGCGGATGTTCCAGAATAGGGCTCGCATCACGTATCCATCGGGGGGCTGCTTGACCCCAAGGCACGTGAGGCGCTCTAGATGCGGAGGGCTGCGGTACGGGAGCGGGTGCGGCCACGGATCTCAGCGGGAGCGGCCGCCGCGCGAGGAGGGGCGCTCGGGGCAACCCCGGGCGGCGCTCCCGAGGAGGGAGGGGGGCGTGCACGGGCCTCGGCGAGCCGACCATCGAGGATCTCCCATGCATGGATGGCTTCGATCTGAACTAGAGGGGGAGCAACCTCCCCCCTGAACACTATGGCTGAGTCCGCTGCCACCTTAGCAAGGTGGCCAAGCGGAGCCGACTCCAAGGCAGAAAAGGAGCAAGTAGCAGAGGTGGCCGGGATGATCGTGGTACCCGACTCGAGGTTCCGGGCAGCGTCCCAGAGAGCAGCCTGCTCGGGGATAGGTACAGCCGGACTACCCACCGGCCTGGCCGCCTCAATCCGAGCACTGCGGCGCGAGGAGGACACCGGGGTCGAGGTCGAACGGACCTCCTGGAAAAGGCCGCAGTCCGAGGGGGAGGCGGAGGACCAGCCACTGGGGTGGTCACCACCACTGCCAGTCCCTCGAAAGCGCAACACGGAGGCACCAGGGGAGGAGCAGGGGTCATCACGCAGGGAGCGCGAGAGGAGGGCGGCGGGTCCGCAGGTGCGTCATCCACCGGAGGCGGGATGTTCGGCCGTGCAGACGGACCAGCCTCCATCTCCGGGGGCACCGGATGGGGCGAGACCGGGGCCGAGCCCATCGCCCCCATCGGCTCCAACTGGAGATCGGGCGCTGCGGGAGAGGGCGGAGCAAGCAGTGCCGGGGTGGCGAAGATGCCAAGGGGGGATCGTCGGGGGAGCGGGGCGAAGAAGCCGGGAAGACTTGAAGACTAGCATCTGAGGCGTCGAGGCCGTCATCGGGGGATGGGGGAGCCGCGGCATGGGAGCAGCCCGCCCCAGCCACGCCCCTGGCAGTCGGCGCAGGAGGTTGGTCGTGCGGGGGGGCTGTCCACGAAGTCGTCCTCGTCCTCGTCCGAGCCAGAGGGGTGGCCGTGACGGGGGTCTCGGTTGCTGCGATGGCCTCCGGCGCCTCCCCCATCTGGGCCGCCCCCAGGAAGCTGTCGTCTATGCGGGGGCGGCCAATGTGGTTGGGAGGCTCAGGGGAGATGCGGAGATCGAAGCCCTGGTCGTTGAAGGACACTCGGATCGTGGCACAGAGTCTGGAAGAGTCGAGGGATTTGACCTTGACCCGGACCTCCTCCTCCTTGCGGAGGGAGAGCTCGTCGACCACCACCACCTTGCCGAGGATGCGAGACATGTTCCGGATGACCCGCTCGGAGCGGGCGATGTTCGGGAGGCCACCAATGAGGATCCAAGCCGTGTCTAGGACCGCGACCGCCATGGGGTCCCGCACCGGCACGGAGATGTCCACCACTAGCTTATTGAGGGTAAGGGTGATGTCTCCGCTGCAGGTGCCTTACCCGTGGCTGACCACGTCCGGGAAGACGACCGAGAACTGGCCTCCCGCCAGCATGGTGACCTGCCAATCCCAGGTGCAGTGGTAGAGGTGGTTGAGCTCGGCCTCAATCATCTCCGGCGAGGCCACCCCATCCTTCACGGTGACAGTGGCCAGGAGCGATGGTGAGGGGACGGGGATGTCGGGCACCTCGATGTGGAAGTAGCCGAGGCCCTCAATCCCGTGCCCGTACGTCATCAGCTCCTCCGCCACCGGACGGTCAGGGCAAAGGAAGGCGGGGTGGTCCGGGTCCGAGCAGAGGTAGCAACACTGAGGCCAAGTACATGCCACCTGGGAGTGGCCAGAGAGGCCGCAGTTGAAGCACTTGACGAGGTCGGCGGAGCGATCGTCGGGGAGGAGAGCGGTCGTAGTCGAGGCAGCTGTTGGAAATATGCCCTAGAGGCAATAATAAAATGGTTATTATTATATTTCCTTGTTCATGATAATTGTCTATTGTTCATGCTATAATTGTATTAACCGGAAACCGTAATACATGTGTGAATACATAGATCGTAATATGTCCCTAGTAAGCCTCTAGTTGACTAGCTCGTTGATCAATAGATGGTCATGGTTTCCTGACCATGGACATTGGATGTCGTTGATAACGGGATCACATCATTAGGAGAATGATGTGATGGACAAGACCCAATCCTAAGCATAGCACAAGATCGTGTACTTCATTTTGCTAGAGCTTTTCTAATGTCAAGTATCGTTTCCTTAGACCATGAGATTGTGCAACTCCCGGATATCGTAGGAGTGCTTTGGGTGCATCAAACGTCACAACGTAACTGGATGACTATAAAGGTGCACTACAGGTATCTCCGAAAGTGTCCGTTGGGTTGGCACGAATCGAGACTGGGATTTGTCACTCCGTATGACGTAGAGGTATCTTTGGGCCCACTCGGCAATGCATCATCATAATGAGCTCAATGTGACTAATGAGTTAGCCACGGGATCATGCGTTGCGGAACGAGTAAAGAGACTTGCCGGTAACGAGATTGAACGAGGTATGGGGATACCGACGGTCGAATCTCGGGCAAGTAACATACCGATAGACAAAGGGAATTGTATACGGGATTGACTGAATCCTCGACATCGTGGTTCATCCGATGAGATCATCGTGGAACATGTGGGAGCCAACATGGATATCCAGATCCCGCTGTTGGTTATTGGCCGGAGAACGTCTCGGTCATGTCTGCATGGTTCCCGAACCCGTAGGGTCTACACACTTAAGGTTCGGTGACGCTAGAGTTGTTATGGGAAATAGTATGTGGTTACCGAAGGTTGTTCGGAGTCCCGGATGAGATCCCGGACGTGACGAGGAACTCCGGAATGGTCCGGAGGTGAAGATCGATATATTGGACGAAGGGTATTGGAGTCCGGAAGTGTCCCGGGGGTACCGGGTGACGACCAACGTGTCCGAAAGGGGTTTTGGAGGCCCCGGCAAGCGTTGGGGGCCTTATGGGCCAAGGGGAGGGGGCACATCAGCCCACTAAGGGGCTGTGCGCCCCTCCCACCCCATCTCACGTAACGTGGAGAGGTGGGGGCGTCTCCCCTAGGACAGCCACCCCTCCCGGCTTGGGGGGCAAGTTTCCTAGGGGTGGGGGCACCCAAACCCATCTAGGGTTTCCCCTGTGGCCGCCGCCCCTCCCCTAGGGAAACCCTAGGGCGCCTCCTCCTCCCCCCTTCCCCCTATATATAGTGAGGGAGAGAGAGGGCAGCCGCACCCCTTCCCCTGGCGCAGCCCTCTCCTCCTCCAACACCTCCTCCTCCTCCATAGTGCTTGGCGAAGCCCTGCCGGAGAACCACGAGCTCCATCGCCACCACGCCGTCGTGCTACTGGAGTTCTCCCTCAACTTCTCCTCTCCCCTTGTTGGATCAAGAAGGAGGAGACGTCCCCGGGCTGTACGTGTGTTGAACGCGGAGGCGCCGTTGTTCGGCGCTTAGATTGGAATCGACCGCGATCTGAATCGCTGCATGTATGACTCCACCAACCGCGTTCTTGCAACGCTTCCTCATCACGATCTTCAAGGGTATGAAGATGCACTCCCCTCTCTCTCTCGTTGCTAGTCTCTCCATAGATTGATCTTGGTGATGCGTAGGAAAATTTTGAATTATTACTACGTCCCCAACAGCAGCGAGGTCACGGGTGGAGCCATAGGCCGGGGCAGCGCCATTGGCGCGCCCAAGGCCGCGCTTCTTCTTGCGCTTGCCACCGGGTCGGCCCCTTCCCGCCCCATTGCCGGCGGGGAGGAAGTTCGGCTCCCCCCGAGGCGGCTGGTACCGGCGGACCGAAGCGGCAGCGGGAGGGGGGCTTGCTGACCTTGGGAGCGGGCTGGGGAACGGGGCCTGCCGCCGCGGGCCGGGGAGCGGCTGGCATCCCGCCGGCGAGCCGGGGACGGCGACCTGCGACGGGGCTCACGCCGGTCTGCAGTCGAGGGAGGCGAGCGGGAGCGGGAGCGGCCACATCGGCCAGCGCGGGGAGGAGATCGGCGGGGAGGGGAGCGGTGGTCGTTGTGTGCAGGAGACCGGCGGTCGCCGCGGGAGGATAGGTGCCTGCGGAGATCCGCCTCATGGCGGATCGAGTCGGGGGACGGGCGGCTGGGGTCGCGTCGCGCCTCCGCACGGGAGACGTCGGGGCGGCGGTCGTCTGCGCGCCGCTTGGGACGCGGCTCCGCGTCGTTCCAATCGCGGGGCATGGAGGCCGACGGAGAATTCGGCGGCAACGGGGGAGGGTGCGGGGTACTGGCGGCGGGAGACGGGTGCGCGAGGGTTAGGGCACGGGAGGGTTGAGAGGGGGGCGAGGGAAGCCCGCTGGAGGCCAAATAGGCCGGATGGCCGGGCAGGCCGGCCCACCAGGTCCGAAGCCTAAGCTAGGCCGGGAAGCGTCGGAGTCGGCCCTAGTCCGAGGCCCATTCCCTGGCCTAACACGGGGGTGGCCCACAGCCGGGCGGCCCAGCCAGCGAGGCGGGGCAGCAGCGGCTAGGGTTTCCCCTAGTTCTGCGACCACCGCCACGGCCGCGGCTGGCGTCGGCGTCGGCGCAGGGGCTCCAGAGGGCAGGGGGCGTCGACGAGGATGGCCAGGCGTGATCCGGAGCGACGAGGAACCAAACGAAGCGATGAAGGGCCGGAACGGCGAGGTGCGGACGATCACCGGCGGAGACGCCGTCGACGGGAAGGGAGCAGGCCGAAGGCTAGGAGGGGCCGCCGTCGAGCGCCATGAGCACCGGGCACGACCCATGTCGGACCGCCCTGCAACGCCCCACGCCGGAGCGCAGCGGCGGTGAGCGGCCCGAGATCCAAGGTCGGCCCTTTGGCCTGGAGTCGGGAGGAGGGGACGCGATGCAGGCCGCGAGCATGAGGTGGGGAGGGACCTCCTCGACGCGGTGCGTCGACCAAAGCCGGGCGCAGCATAGCTTGGCGAGCCGGAGGCGTGCGCCGGACGGTGGGACGGCCAGCGGCGGAGTCGTCGTCCTCTGCCAAATCAGCCCAGCGCAGCGGCAGCACCTCCACGACAGGGGCGGCAGCGCACGGGACAGACGGGCCAGCGGCCAGCGGGAGGCGGCGGCGCAGGCGAGCCAGCCGCGACCGGCGCGGCACCGTCGGGGTTGCGGGAGCAGAGCGCCAGCGCCATCCGTTGTCCGGTCCTCAAATCACTATTTTCAACACTTACATATAAAATAATACAAATATAGAACTAACAAAATTTTGGACTGTAGATGACAGAAGAACTCGTCTGAACACAGAGACAATAAAGACTTCTTTACTTAGCTCAGCGACACTTATTTTGAAACGGATGGATCGAATACTTAGCACACAAAGTTGTGTCTAGGCGGATGGGTAATGCACTAATAAGCTATTGAACCCATCAGCTGACCAGACCAGCGCCTCACAATTCCACTAGGCGGATGGGTACTGTCACTGAGATTGAGATGAGCTTCACGCTTCTGGCCGTAGTCCTGTTGGCCAAGGAGCCGAGGGCATGGAGGTGACGAAATCACGATCCATGTCGGTCAAAGTTGGTCAAGTGAAGTACGTAGTAGTAGTACTCCATTTTAACCGCGGGCTGCTTTCCCGGACAGGAACCGATGCTATGCGAATTTCGAAGGGTGGATACGCACTATGCTAAGGTGATCACCACGTCCACGACGTGCAATTTCTATTCCACCTTATCCAAGCAGCTCAGTGGCACTAGCCAACATAGGACTACTATATGGTGGCATGCATGTGTGCACGCAGCCCTCGGTCGTTTCCGTTTTGGATGTACTTTTATGCTCGTAAAGTTGATAACTCGAAGAGGTAGTAGTAGAACTTTAACTGACATGCACACTCCTGTGGAGATGCATAGATGGATCATGTATATCCAGTAGTTATCCACAGCTCAACCCATGCATGCAAACAAAAGATGACCACCGCTTTGAACTTTGAAGCAGTTTAGTTCCTTTTCTTTGTTTGTATTTTGTTGTTTAAAAAACAGAAACAACTTATTCTCGATCGGTGGCTCGGAATCCAGAAGTGCCATTTGATCTGATCGACAAGTTGCCATGCACTATGAATATAATCCTGTGGGCATAATATCACACAGCTCTTGAGCCCACACTATGCAACCGGCCCGGAAGTTTCCCATCTGAATTTTCACATAGTTTTGGAATTGTGGGCCCACACCTCCTGCTCCTATACATACGCTCCCCGCTCAAGGTGTTGCGTACCCCGCAGCTTCAAGCAAGCCACGACCACGAGGCACGAGCTAGCTAACCCCAGCACACCTGCTAATCCTAGCACACGAGCAACCATCTAGCTTAACTACTTCGAGAGTGAGTGAACTCCAGCTAATAAAGTAGCAAGCATGGCGTACAGAATGCTGGAGGTGACCCTCCAGTCGGCCAGGAACCTCAAGAACGTGAACCTCATGTCGCGCCTCGAGGTGTACGCCGTGGCCACCATCTCCGGCGACCCCATGACGCGCCAGTGCACCCCGCCGGACCCCTACGGCGGCCGCCACCCCACCTGGAACACCACGCTCCGCTTCACCGTCCCGCCCACCGCCGCCGCCGGCGCCAGCGGCTGCCTCCACGTGCTCCTCCGCACCGAGCGCTCCCTCGGCGACCGCGACGTCGGCGAGGTCGTCGTCCCGCTCACCGACATCCTCGGCCTCGGCGGCTCCTTCCGCGACCCGCGCGACCTCGGCCCCCGCCCGCCGCAGTTCGCCGTCTACCACGTCCGCAGGGTGCACCGCCCCGCCGACACCTACGGCGTGCTCTACCTCTCCTACCGCCTCGGCGGCGTCGTCCTGCCGCACCAGCAGCCTCATCCTCATGCGCCGCACCCGCACCACGACCACATGCCGAGCGCCGCTGCCGCTCACGAAGAGCACCACGTCGTCGCGTACCCGGTGGCGCGGCCGTCGTTCCATCATCACCAGCCGTACGCCTACATGCCGGGCCCGGCGCTCATGCCGCCGCCGCACTCCGCGCAGGCTTCTTCCGGTTCCGGCGGGCACATGTCGTCCTCGCCGCCGTCTCCACGGGCTTATGGTGGTGGTGGGCATATGGCCCTCGCTCCGCCGCTTTCAAAGGCTTACGGTTACGGGCACCTGTCGATGCCGCCGCTCCAAGCCTCCGGGAACACGGCCACGCAGCTCCAAGCCTCTGGGCACACGGCCACGCCGCCGGCGCCTCAAAAAGCAGCAGCCGGGTACAACGTTAACGCAGGCGCCTTGCCATGGACGACTGCGAGGAGTAACGGCAGCGCGGACTTCGGCATGGGGCTGAGCGCCGGCGACATGATGTCCGACGCCGCGGCGTACAACGCCGGGTACAGGGCGGGGATGGCCCGCGAGTGGAGCGGGGCCCGCGGGGCCGTGTACTAGCTAGTGGAACATCGGGTTGATCAGTCCTATTACTTATTATTAAGCTGAATACTAGTAATAAAGTTGATTTGATTTACTTGGAAGTTTTGGTCGCGACTCGCAAAGATCGAGCTATCGCAACTGCATGTCGCGCGCGTCCCCTGCTAGTACACGGTGTGCGTAACAGCGAATGCCAGGACGCCGCGCGCCAGTTTTCTATTTTTCAAAAAACCTTCCTAACTTAATCTAATTTTAGTATAAATAATAAGGGAGGAGCTAGCCCCTCATAAGACTTAATAATCACCCGGGACCCCTCTTTTGGAGAAACCCTACCGCCAGGCCGCCGCAATCGACAAGATCTATCGATCGTCTCGTGAGATCCATCGAGTCGACGAAACGCCCTGACCTTGAGATTGAGATGGAGAGTAGCGATCAGTCCAATCCAAGGAAGAACCGCAGCAATCGAGTTGCCCCTCCGGAGAGTCTAGGGCGCCTGCTCCAGCAGCTCAAGGAGGAGAAGGAAAAACTCAAGGAGTCGGAGTCGGAGTCGTCGGAGGCCACGTCGGAACGAGTTAATTCACTCCGGGAGGAAATCAGGACGCTGCGCCTCGAGCTGTTTGGTGGTCAGGGAGGAGCCCGCGGCATGCCGGAGCAGCCCATGATTCGTCCGTCGCCTCGTGATCAGTCTACGTCGATGGAAGGAAAATCTACTCGGCAGTCTCAGCCTGTTTCTTGCCGACCCCATGAGAACGAGATCGGTCAGTCTCGTCGTGGCAGCAAGAAGGGGAAACACGGAGGTAGTGCGGGTGCCGCCGCTCCGACGGCGAGGCCCAACCATGATTCAGCCATGGATCAGCAGCAGGTCCAAGACCAAGGCTACCACGAAAAGGTTGATGTCTCTGGTGGTGACGGTGATGATGATATGAAGAAGGATATGGACAGAGGCAAATCGGCCCAGCAAATAGCCAAAGAGGAGGAGGAGATGGCCTTTGAGGCCAAGACCTTTGCCTCGTACCGTACAAGCTGGGAATCTAACTGGGGAGCGAGTGGTCGCGCGTTCTTCGAGGACACGAGTGAGTTCTACTGATCAGTAGCAAGTAAACACATTCGTGCATGCTTATGCTTTGATCCATTCATGTTAGATTTTTGTAAGACGCGGTTCTGTTTGGTTGGTGTTTGCAGCGACCGTGAGTCCCATGCACTTTACTCACTGCACACCTGGATGCGACCCAGGTGATGCCGCGATCGCTGGGGCCACCCTGCAGATCTTCACCATCAAGCTCCTGGAGATAAAAGGCGGCCTCGAGTAGCCATTGTCTGTGTACGGCGTGGTCGCTGCGCGAGACTGCGTGGATCACAGCCGCAATCTCCTCTTCTCTTGCGATAGGTGGAGGTCACAGAAGCTCAGTCAGTTCGTACGTATGCTAGTACTTGATAATATTTTTCTATACTTTTTTGTATGTTATATTCTTGTTTTTGGTGTGCACATGTGGTCGCATTCTTCTCTACTTGTCTTCTTTTGTTATCATATCGTGTCGGTTAAAAAAATGGCTTCGAAGAAGCGTCTAACTTGTTCTTTTAGAATTGCTGGTACTAATAGCGTGTTTGGTGATGCCTGCAGGATCTTTTTTGCGCTTAATTGGCCCATCTCGTGCCATTGTTTTTACTGATGATGTTTACTTTGAAATCAAGCTAAAAGTAAAAGGCAAAACATTGTCTCAAGATAAAGCATTGATTAGTGGGAGGCGCCATTATAGCGGAGGACGTACCATTTGCTTCAGCAACTGCTTCTGCACAATAGAGTTGTGCATGGAGCGAATTCATGAAACTGTCCAGGCCACCATATTGGGTGTCCGCGTAAAAAACGGGCCATGGCCTTTCGATTATGGCGGTCAAGCACTAGTAGAAAACAGGGCACTAGTCCCGGTTCGTGAGGGCCTTCTGTCCCGGTTTTTGAACCGGGACTAAAAGATCGTTACTAATGCCCTCGGCCTTTAGTCCCGATTCTTACATGAACCGGGACAGAAGGTCCTCCACGTGGCCGCTGCGGCCAGCCCAGGCAGGGGGCCTTTGGTCCCGGTTGGTGGCACCAACCGGGACCAATAGGCATCCACGCGTCAGCATGTGGCTGGAGCTGAGGTTTTTTTTTGAAAGGGGCTGATTTAGGGGTTTTGGGGGTTAATTTAGGTTGTTATTAGGTAGCTATTAGAGAGAAGTGTCCTCTCTTATATCTCCGTGCTTGGTTTACCAACGCTACGTACTGCTATGCCTAAACATGGCTTAGATTGAAGTGAAGGCAACATGTGGTGCATGTCGAAAGTAATACTAATCCTAACTTGATCAAGTTTGGATTGTACTACTTTCGACATACACCACATGCATGTTGCCTTCACTTCAATCCAATCCATGTTCATTTCACCCGCTGATATATAATAACTCTTCATGCTCGCATCATGCATCATCATATATAATAACAAGTCCTAATCATCATCATACAACTTCTACTTGTTATTAATAACAAGTCATACGATCATCATCCTCATAGTCATCGAACCAACCCTAGCTACTTAATTGTTCTTAACACATGATCATTAGTATTAGGTAGTACACCGAAATACCCTCTTTAAGGTAAAATAGCATAAAACAATATAGACTCTGACTCTCCATTATGGAGAATGGAGATCATCCTGTCTCCAATTCTTGCGCTTCGCTTCCTTTTGCTTCCAAGAACCTCCTTACGACTGTCCATACATTTTTTCCATTCCTTGATTTGCATGTCTCCACTTATTTTAGAAATCCGGTATGGACAGTTGAGATTCGTAGAATGACCTGGACATATGTTCAAAACATTAAGGAGACCACTCTGATACATCAAGTGAGGCACACAATCCTCTGGAATTATCTGTTGAAAAACATAGTAATAACTTCATAGTTAGAAATGATGTACTAGTTTTAGAAGTATGCAAAAGATGTACGGATGTCGTAATAGTAAAAAATCTTACCAGGGTATCTCCATAGTAGTTACCGTAGTTCAACACGTGCACTAGTGGCACGTATTGACCATAATGTGGAGGAGTTTTATAATAGATATTGTAATTCTCAAGATCAGTACAAAACCCGACCAGATGATTTTTCTCCTTATAAGTTAACTCGGAGCCATCGGTGTAGTAGGTTCTGTCTACCATGTTCCGCACATTGTTTGAACAATCAAAATAAGCTGTCAATGGAAATAAATTGTCAACTATTTTGAAATGAACAATATAAATTAGTTAATAACTATGTTTGAGAAACTCACATAGCGGTAGAATTGGAGGCGTATCAATAAGGGCCCAAATGTCCATATTGTCCTGCTCGATGTCAGGATCACCAAGATCCATGGTGACAAGCATACCCTCATCAAAACCATACATCTTGCAAAGTGCTTCCCATTTTTTGCAACCAAAATGGGTTACGCTCTCAGAATTGTACAACTTTACTTCAAAATCCACATCATGATGGGTCCTTAGGTGAATTTTCTTTGTTTCGAAACTTTCATGGTCTTCGAAACCCATCCTCTCCAAGACATAGCGTCTTGCATGGCATGGGATAAGCTAGTCGAATTGTAAAAGATGAAAAGTACACGTTGAAATATTTGAAGTCGTGCTTAATTACAAAAAAATAACACTTGTCGTCGTTCCGTACCGTTTCAACATCGAAGGTCTCCTCCAGCTTAATGCTGAAGCGCCGATCTTCGTCAAGGTGAGGCCTGTCGCACATACCTCGGTCATCGTGGCACCATTCGCACTCCCTCGGGCGGTTTTCGTCGTCCGAGTACGACATTTCCTATGTTCATAATTCAAATATTAAACTTTTACAATTAAATATATGGTGGAGAAGCTACCCCCACGGGAATGAAGGAGAAGCTACCCCCACGACAACAGTCGGGATCCTTCGTCCTCTCATATATGGTGGAGACTCGACAGACTTACAGTCAACCCGAGGACTCATGCATATTAATTATAGGACTCATATTGACATGGAGATTTGGCTGGTCTCACCTCGAGGTCGGAGGGGGGTCGGTGACGGTGACGACGGCGTGGATGATGGAGAGGGCTCCTAGATTTCTGTAAAAACAAAAACCCTATAAGCTATCAAGTAATCAAATGCAGACGCCTTGCATAGTGCTCTTCAATTTTAGCGTTCAAAGTAGGAGTACTTTTCCAATTTGAGCATTCAATAAGCAAAACCAAATCGTAAAATAAAGTAGTATTCAAATTAGCATGCATTCAATTACAAGCAAAACTACATCATCTCTTGCGTCCGTACATCGTCGAATATTATCACTAATTAATACACCTCGAATACTATCATATATATAGCATCGCTAATATAGCTAGAACCGTAGCGCCCGACGGGTATCGGCGCGGGCGGTGGACACCCAAAGAAAAGGAACCATCACAGGATCATAGCTCCAGTGAGATCCCTGAAGAACCTGCCAGGTATTGTCGGACCTGCCCTCTAACGCAACCATGTAGCGACGCACGTGCTCGTCCTCCTGGCTGACACGGTGACGTACCACCTCCGCGGTGTCCGGAAGCCTCGGCACCGTCAATGGCCCACGCGACCGCCACCAAACAAGGATCGAGTCAACAACGGGCTGGCTCCTCACCAACCTACGCACCCCGGAAGGTAGCACCTCCCAATACCAGCCTGGCGGAGCCCAGTCCCGGACATGGCCCTGATCAAGCAGGCCTCCACCGCCGAGTCGACGGAGAGGATGCGGGATAGGCATCGTTGACGTCGATGCGGGATAAATTGCTTCTATATATAGTAAAATAAAGTAGTACCTAATTACTAAAAATAGTAAAATAAACTAGTTCAACTACTAAGCACTTACTATAAATAAATAAAGTAGTACTTACTAAAAATAAACTACTTCTATAGTAAAATAAAGTAGTTTAATTATTAAATCAACTAGTTCAACTATATATTAAGCACTTACTATAAATAAAATAAAGTAGTACTTACTAAAAATAAACTAGTTTAACTAGTTCTATTATTTTTCTAACTAATTATATTAAACACTTTCTCTTCTTTATTTTCCTTTTTCCTCTCCTGCTTTTTCTTCTAAATATGAACATATACATAAATGACTTTGATCATACACAATTTTCCTATACATACACAATATGAACATATACATAAATTGACAAAGAAAATTCTATGAACAAAAAAATCATTAAAATTCTATGAACAAAATTGCAACAGAAAAAATCATAAAAATTCTATGAACAGAAAAAAAATCATAAAAAATTGACATATTCGATCTTTGCATATATATGAACATACAAACATGCATATTCAACAATAATATCACCAAAAAATATATGAACAGAAAAAAAATCTAACACAATATGAAAAAAATCTAACAAAAAAATCTATGAACAAAATCTAACTCAATTAACTACACATCTAATTAAATTAGCAAAATTTATATAAGCTAGCTCATGGGATGGCGACGGGCAGGGTACGGCGACGGCGACGGTGCGTGAGGGGCGGCGCTGCGACGGGCGACGGTGAGGGGCGGCGGCGTCGCGGGGCACGGGGCGGCGACGGGCGACGCTGAGGGGCGGCAGCGTCGCGGGGCGCGGGGCGGCGACGGCGACGGCGTCGGGGCGGCGCGGGGCGACGACGGCGAGGGGGGACGACGGCGCAGGGCGACGACGGCGACGGCGAGGCGGAGAGGGGCAGCCTGGCGGCGTCGGGGCGGGGAAGAAGGAACTGAATGAAATTTTGACGACTGCATTATATATAGTCGACGCATTGGTCCCGGTTCGTGAGACAAACCGGGACGAATGCTACCTTTAGTCCCAGTTAGTGGCACCAACCGAGACCAAAGGCCTCTTTTCAGCAGCCCAAACGGCGGGAAGCAGAGGCCTTTGGTCCCGGTTGGTGGCACCAACCGGGACTAAAGGGGGCCATTGGTACCGGTTGGTGCCAACCAGGACTAAAGGCTGGCATTGGTACCGGTTGGTGCTACGAACCGGTACGAATGGCCCCCTTTAGTCCCGGTTGGTGGCACCAACCGGGACCAAAGGCCTCGTGCTGCCCGTGCCTAAATGTTTAGTCCACCTCGCTAGTTGAGAGGGGCGCGCAGTGGTTTATAAGCCCCACTGCCGCACCCCTCTCGAGCTCCTCTCCATTGCAGGCTTACGGGCCTAATTGTCACTGCTATGCCTGATGGGCCTACTGGGCCTTCTGCAGGCCTGAATCCTGGCCCATCGATGGGTTTCTAGTCGTATTCAGGCCGTGGTGGCCGAGTAGGTGGCATATTTTTAATTTTTTTCCCTGTTTTTTTTGTTTTCTTTTTTGCTTTATTTATTTTGTTTTGTTTCTACTTACAACAAAAAACTTATTTATTTTATTCCATTTTGTTTCTAATTACTTATGTATTTTACTTTATTTATTTTATTTATATTTATTTTACTGCTGCTATTTTATTTATTTTATTAAGGTTTATTTATTTTATTTACTATAGTTTATTTTATTTTGTTTCTACTTATTTATTTTATAAAAGTTTATTTTATTTTGTTTCTACGTATTTATTTTATTTTATTTTGTTTTGTTTCTACTTATTTATAAAAGTTTATTTTGTTTATACTTATTCATTTTATTTTATTTTTTGCTTTTTGTATTTATTTTATGAAAATTCTTTTTGCTTTTAATGTTTTGAACAGAAAATACTTTGATAATTTTAGTTCATAAATTCTATATAATTTTAGTTTCAATAATACTAGAGGTTTATAAAAGCTTTTTAGTTGATTCCTTTAGTACCGGTTCTAAGGCTGTTACAAAGGCATTTTATTTTTTAGTACCACCTCGCCAAGCGAGAGGCACTCGCAGCGGTTTATAAGCCCTGAGTGCACAGACGATGAAGGAGAGGGGCAATGCTCACCTGCACGTTGTGGTGATTTTTTTGAGCTATAAGACCTTGAAATTGAAAAGCATTTCAAATGAACTACAAAAAGGTTGAAAGTTGGCATGGTATATCATCATTTCACCCACATAGCATGTGTTAAAAAGTTGAGAGGGTTAAGGCAAAAACTGGATGCACTTCGTGTACAAACCAGAAAATCTGTTTCGAGATATCAGGGTTTCATACGGAAACTCGTCTGTTACAACAGGCATTTCAAATGAATTACGAAAAGGTTGGAAGTTGGCATGGTATCATCATAATAGTTGTGGAGAGAATGTCTTCACTTTTTCTTCACTTGTGTCCTTTGCTTATTGCGCCGTAACCATGGATAATTTTCATCGTTTATCAGGATGCTTGGGTCAGCCTTGACTTTGAAGGGAGGAATTTCATGAAACTTTTCATAATCTTTAGACATGTCTGTCTTGCCCTCCACTCCCACGATGTCCCTTTTTCCTGAAAGAACTATGTGGCGCTTTGGCTCATCGTATGATGTATTCGCTTCCTTATCTTTTCTTTTTCTCGGTTTGGTAGACATGTCCTTCACATAGATAACCTGTGCCACATCATTGGCTAGGACGAACGGTTCGTCAGTGTACCCAAGATTGTTCAGATCCACTGTTGTCATTCCGTACTGTGGGTGTACCTGTACCCCGCCTACTGACATATTGACCCATTTGCACTTAAACAAAGGGACCTTAAAATCTACTCCGTAGTCAAGTTCCCATATGTCCACTATGTAACCATAATATATGTCCTTTCCCCTCACGGTTGCTGCATCAAAGCGGACACCGCTGTTTTGGTTGGTGCTCTTTTGATCTTGGTCGATCGTGTAAAATGTATTCCCATTTATCTCGTATCCTTTGTAAGTCATTACAGTCGAAGATGGTCCCCTGGACAACGAGTACAGCTCATCACAAACAGTGTTGTCACATCTAAGACGTGTTTCCAACCAACTGCTGAAAGTCCTGATGTATTCACATGTAATCCAGTCGTCGCACTGCTCCGGGTGTTTGGAGCGCAGACTGTTCTTATGTTCATCGACATACGGGGTCACCAAGGTAGAGTTCTGTAGAACTGTGTAGTGTGCTTGAGACCAAGAATATCCGTCCCTACATATTATTGGGTACCCTCCAAGCATGCCTTTTCCTGTTAGTCTCCCCTCATACCGCGATTTAGGGAGACCTATCTTCTTAAGGCCAGGAATGAAGTCAACACAAAACCCAATGACATCCTCTGTTTGCTGGCCCATGGAGATGCTTCCTCCTGGCCTAGCGCGGTTACGGACATATTTCTTTAGGACTCCCATGAACCTCTCAAAGGGGTACATATTGTGTAGAAATACGGGACCCAGAATGACAATCTCGTCAACTAGATGAACTAGGACGTGCGTCATGATATTGAAGAAGGATGGTGGGAACACCAGCTCGAAACTGACAAGACATTGCACCACATCACTCCTTAGCGTTGGTATGATTTCTGGATCGATCACTGAAAGATCGTGGATGTCGCCTAGAGGGGGGGTGAATAGGCGCTTTAAAATAATTACGGTTTAGGCTTGAACAAATGCGGAATAAACCTAGCGGTTAATTTGACAAGCACAAAACCTACAACAACTAGGCTCACCTATGTGCACCAACAACTTATGCTAAGCAAGATAAACAACTAAGTGATAGCAAGATATATGACAAGAAACAATATGGCTATCACAAAGTAAAGTGCATAAGTAAAGGGTTCGGGTAAGAGATAACCGAGGCACGCGGAGACGGTGATGTATCCCGAAGTTCACACCCTTGCGGATGCTAATCTCCGTTTGGAGCGGTGTGGAGGCACAATGCTCCCCAAGAAGCCACTAGGGCCACCGTAATCTCCTCACGCCCTCGCACAATGCAAGATGCCGTGATTCCACTAAGGGACCCTTGAGGGCGGTCACCGAACCCGTACAAATGGCAACCCTTGGGGGCGGTCACCGAACCCGTACACTTTGGCAACCCTTGGGGGCGGTCACCGGTACCCGTCAAATTGCTCGGGGCGATCTCCACAACCTAATTGGAGACCCCGACGCTTGCCCGGAGCTTTACACCACAATGATTGAGCTCCGAACACCACCAACCGTCTAGGGCGCCCAAGCACCCAAGAGGAACAAGCTCAAGGGCACCAAGCACCCAAGAGTAATAAGCTTCTCAACTTGTAACTTCCACGTATCACCGTGGAGAACTCAAACCGATGCACCAAATGCAATGGCAAGGGCACACGGAGTGCCCAAGTCCTTCTCTCTCAAATCCCACCGAAGCAACTAATGCTAGGGAGGAAAATGAGAGGAAGAACAAGAAGGAGAACACCAAGAACTCCAAGATCTAGATCCAATGGGTTCCCCTCACATAGAGGAGAAAGTGATTGGTGGAAATGTGGATCTAGATCTCCTCTCTCTTTTCCCTCAAAAACTAGCAAGAATCCATGGAGGGATTGAGAGTTAGCAAGCTCGAAGAAGGTCAACAATGGGGGAAGAACACGAGCTCAAAGGATAAGGTTCAATGGGGAAGAAGACCCCCTTTTATAGAAGGGAAAAAATCCAACCGTTATGTGCTCAGCCCGCACACGAGCGGTACTACCGCTCCACGAGCGGTACTACCGCTCTGGCGGAAGAAGCAGGGAAAAAGGAGCAACCAAACATGAACCTTGGGGCGGTAGTACCGCTTATAAGCGGTACTACCGCGCACCCCAGCGGTACTACCGCTGGAGGAGCAGAACACGGGACCAAAAATGCAGTAGCGGTACTACCGCCCGACCGGAGCGGTACTACCGCTTATAGGCGGTACTACCGCTCATCAGGGCGGTACTACCGCTTATAGGTGGAACTGCCGTGCCTTACTGCCCTGCAACTACTGCAAAACTCGACACGAAAAATGCAAGACCCAAAATCGAGGCGGTACCAGCGCGGAACCGTAGCCGTACTACCGCTTATGGCCATAGGCGGTACTACCGCTTTGGACAGCGGTACTACCGCTTGGGGCGATAAGCGGTACTGCCGCTCTGGCCGCGGTACTACCGCTAGGAAGCCAAAACTGCCATAACTTCTGCATATGAGCTTCGAATTGAGCAAACTCAAGCTTGTTGGATTGAGAAAGACGAGTAGCATCAAACCGAGAAGGCAGGGGAGGTATGCCAAAAAAAATAAAGGAGTGAAACCTCCAACCGAGAAGAACCGGCATAACCTCCAACATCGAAAACATCATAGAAGATGCGAGTGAACTCCGTTTTCGATGAACTCGAGCTTGTCATCAAGATGACCATAAGCTCCAAAACTCACAAAGAGAAGAACCAAACAAGAACCAACAAAGATGATGCAAGGATGCAATGGTTTGAGCTCTCTATGAGCGATACGATCAAGCTACTCATCGAGAGCCCCCCTTGATAGTACGGCAATCGATCCTATAACCCGGTCTCCCAACTACCATCATGAGACCGGTAAAATAGAAAACCTATCAAGAGCAAACCTTTGCCTTGCACATGGTCCACTTGAGCTAGATGATGACGATCTTGACTCCCTCAAGTTGGACCACCTTTCTTGGTTGTGTTGGCTCGATGAAGACTAGTTGATTGCTCCCCCATACTCCACTATGGGTGAGCCACTCTTCCGCACATCTTCACAAGTCCATTGTCACCACAATGGACGGCAAGCTTCAAGCATTTGATCTCTTCATGATGCTTCACTTGAACTTGCGCACCGCAACATCTTCACAAGTCCATTGTCGCCACAATGGACGGCAAGCTTCAAGCATTTGATCTCTTCATGATGCTTCACTTGAACTTGCACACCGCAACCTAACCCCACAAAGAACTCTCACGAAGATCATGGGTTAGTACACAAAGCGTAATCGACAATGCTTACCACACCATGGGATCGCTTGATCCCTCTCGGTACATCTTGTGCGCTTTGTGTGTTGATCAACTTGATTCACTCTTGACTTAGTCTTGATCAACCTTGACTCTTTCCAACTCTCTTCATTTGGATGATGTCTTGAAGGTAAACATGAATGATCACACAATCTTCTTCTTCAAGACATGCTTGCAATAAGTTCTACTCTCACATGACCAATCTTTGGATAATTCCTTAATAACACCTTGGTCACCACATAAACTCCTTGAAACCAACACATGGACTTCAAGGAAAGCCTATGGACAAATCCTTCAAATATAACTCAAGGCAACCATTAGTCCATAGAGATTGTCATCAATTACCAAAACCAAACATGGGGGCACCGCATGTTCTTTCACATGCAATCAATATAAGTGATATGATATGGCCATCATCATCTTGTGCTTGTGATCTCCATCTCCAAAGCACCATCATGATCACCATCGTCACCGGCGCGACACCTTGATTTCCATCATAGCATCGTTGTCGTCTCGCCAACTATTGCTTCTACGACTATCGCTACCGCTTAGTGATAAAGTAAAGCAATTACAGGGCGATTGCATTGCATACAATAAAGCGACAACCATATGGCTCCTGCCAGTTGCCGATAACTCGGTTACAAAACATGATCAACTCATACAGTCAAATATAGCATCATGCCTTGACCATATCACATCACAACATGCCTGCAAGAACAAGTTATACGTCCTCTACTTTGTTGTTGCAAGTTTTACGTGGCTGCTACAGGCTGAGCAAGAATCGTTCTTACCTACGCATCAAAACCACAACGATAGTTTGTCAAGTTAGTGTTGTTTTAACCTTCTCAAGGACCGGGCGCAGTCACACTCGGTTCAGCTAAAGTTGGAGAAACTGACACCCACCAGCCACCTGTGTGCAAAGCATGTCGGTAGAACCAGTCTCGCGTAAGCGTACGCGTAATGTCGGTCCGGGCCGCTTCATCCAACAATACCGCCGAACCAAAGTATGACATGCTGGTAAGCAGTATGACTTGTATCGCCCACAACTCACTTGTGTTCTACTCATGCATATAACATCTACGCATAAACCTGGCTCGGATGCCACTATTGGGGAACGTAGTAATTTCAAAAAAATTCCTACACACACGCAAGATCATGGTGATGCATAGCAACGAGAGGGGAGAGTGTTGTCCACGTACCCTCGTAGACCGAAAGCGGAAGCGTTAGCACAACGCGGTTGATGTAGTCGTACGTCTTCACGATCCGACCGATCCAAGTACCGAACGTACGGCACCTCCGAGTTCAGCCCACGTTCAGCTCGATGACGTCCCGCGAACTCCGATCCAGCAGAGCTTCACGGGAGAGTTCCGTCAGCACGACGGCGTGATGATGGTGATCATGTTGCTACCGACGCAGGGCTTCGCCTAAGCACCGCTATGATATGACCGAGGTGGAATATGGTGGAGGGGGCACCGCACACGGCTGGGAGAGATCAACAGATCAACTTGTGTGTCTAGAGGTGCCCCCTGCCCCCGTATATAAAGGAGCAAGGGGGGAGAGGCGGCCGGCCAAGGAGGGCGCGCCAAGGGGGGAGCTTCAAGCATTTGATCTCTTCATGATGCTTCACTTGAACTTGCACACCGCAACCTAACCCCACAAAGAACTCTCACGAAGATCATGGGTTGGTACACAAAGCGTAATCGACAATGCTTACCACACCATGGGATCGCTTGATCCCTCTCGGTACATCTTGTGCGCTTTGTGTGTTCATCAACTTGATTCACTCTTGACTTAGTCTTGATCAACCTTGACTCTTTCCAACTCTCTTCATTTGGATGATGTCTTGAAGGTAAACATGAATGATCACGCAATCTTCTTCTTCAAGACATGCTTGCAATAAGCTCTACTCTCACATGACCAATCTTTGGATAATTCCTTAACAACACCTTGGTCACCACATAAACTCCTTGAAACCAACACATGGACTTCAAGAAAAGCCTATGGACAAATCCTTCAAATATAACTCAAGGCAACCATTAGTCCATAGAGATTGTCATCAATTACCAAAACCAAACATGGGGGCACCGCATGTTCTTTCAATCACCTTCTGAGAGATTGCATTGAGGAATGCACATAGCTTCACAATGGCTAATCGGACGTTTTCCGGTAGAAGCCCCCTCAATGCAACCGGAAGCAGTTGCGTCATAATCACGTGGCAGTCATGAGACTTTAGGTTGATGAACTTTTTCTCTGGCATATTTATTATTCCCTTTATATTCGACGAGAAGCCAGTCGGGACCTTCATACTAAGCATGCATTCAAAGAAGATTTCCTTCTCTTCTTCGGTAAGAGCGTAGCTCGCAGGACCTTCATACTGCTTTGGAGGCATGCCGTCTTTTTCGTGCAAACATTGCAGGTCTTCCCGTGCCTCAGCTGTATCTTTTGTCTTCCCATACACGCCCAAGAAGCCTAGCATGTTCACGCAAAGGTTCTTCATCACGTGCATCACATCGATCGAAGAGCGGACCTCTAGGTCTTTCCAGTAGGGTAGGTCCCAAAATATAGTTTTCTTCTTCCACATGGGTGCGTGTCCCTCAGCGTCACCCGGAACAGCTAGTCCGCCGGGACCCTTTCCAAAGATTACGTGTAAATCATTGACCATAGCAAGTACGTGATCACCGGTACGCATGGCGGGCTTCTTCCGATGATCTGCCTCGCCTTTGAAATGCTTGCCTTTCTTTCGACATTGATGGTTGGTCGGAAGAAATCGACGATGGCCCAGGTACACATTCTTCCTGCATTTGTCCAGGTATATACTATCGGTGTCAAGTAAACAGTGCATGCATGCGTGGTATCCCTTGTTTGTCTGTCCTGAAAGGTTACTGAGAGCGGGCCAATCGTTGATGGTTACAAACAGCAACGCGTGCAGGTTAAATTCCTCATGTCCGTGCTCATCCCACGCACGTACACTGTTTCCATTCCACAGCTGTAAAAGTTCTTCAACTAATGGCCTTAGGTACACATCAATGTCGTTGCCGGGTTGCTTAGGGCCTTGGATGAGAATTGGCATCATAATGAACTTCCGCTTCATGCACATCCAAGGAGGAAGGTTATACATACATAGAGTCACGGGCCAGGTGCTGTGATTGCTGCTCTGCTCCCCGAAAGGATTAATGCCATCCGCGCTTAAAGCAAACCATACGTTCCTTGGGTCACCTGCAAACTCAGCCCAGTACTTTCTCTCGATTTTTCTCCACTGCGACCCGTCAGCGGGTGATCTCAACTTCCCGTCTTTCTTACGGTGCTCACTGTGCCATCGCATCAACTTGGCATGCTCTTTGTTTTTGAACAGTCGTTTCAACCGTGGTATTATAGGGGCATACCACATCACGTTCGCAGGAACCCTCTTCCTGCGGGGCTCGCCGTCAACATCACCAGGGTCATCTCGTCTGATCTTATACCGCAATGCACCGCATACCGGGCATGCGTCCAAATCCTTGTACGCACCGCGGTAGAGGATGCAGTCATTAGGGCATGCATGTATCTTTTGCACCTCCAATCCTAGAGGGCATACGACCTTCTTTGCTGCGTACGTACTGTCGGGCAATTCGTTATCCTTTGGAAGCTTCTTCTTCAATATTTTCAGTAGCTTCTCAAATCCTTTGTCAGGCACATCATTCTCTGCCTTCCACTGCAGCAATTCCAGTACGGTACCGAGCTTTGTGTTGCCATCTTCGCAATTGGGGTACAACCCTTTTTTGTGATCCTCTAACATGCGATCGAACTTCAGCTTCGCCTTTTGACTTTCACATTGCGTCCTTGCATCAACAATTACCCGGCGGAGGTCATCATCATCGGGCACATCGTCCGGTTCCTCTTGATCTTCAGCAGCTTCGCCCGTTGCAGCATCATCGTGCACATCGGCTGGTTCCTCTTGATGTTCAGCAGCATCACCGTATTCAGGGGGCACATAGTTGTCATCGTACTCTTCTTCTTCGCCGTCTTCCATCATAACCCCTATTTCTTCGTGCCTCGTCCAAACATTATAGTGTGGCATGAAACCCTTGTAAAGCAGGTGGGTGTGAAGGATTTTCCGGTCAGAGTAAGACTTCATATTCCCACATGTAGGGCATGGACAACACATAAAACCATTCTGCTTGTTTTCCTCAGCCACTTCGAGAAAATCATGCACGCCCTTAATGTACTCGGAGGTGTGTCTGTCACCGTACATCAATTGCCGGTTCATCTGCATGCATTATATATAATTATGTGTGTCAAAAGTAAGAAAATTAGACAAGTATCTATGTAAAGTAAGAAATTTTTTCTTTCAGAAAGAAGATAAGACCAAGAGAGGCTCACCACGGTGGTGCCGGCGACGAGATCGGCGCGGGCGATCGACGGCTGTGAAGACAGGGACGGGACATGACGGACCGCTAATATGAACCTAGACAAATCTTGAGAAAAATGGAGCTCGGAGGTCGAGCTTCGAGAGGAGAAAGCTTAACTAGCGTGGCTCGGGCATTTCATCGAACACCTCATGTGCATGGGAGGTGAGCTAGAGCACCCAATGCCCCCCCTCGCCGGCCAGCAAAAAACAGACCACTGTGGAGTGCTCTGCTGCGGCGATGGGGTATATATAGGCAACTCATTTGTCCCGGTTCGTGGCATAAACCGGGACTAAAGCCCAGCTTTCTGTCCCGGTTTATGCCACGAACCGGTACCAATGGTTGTGGCCAGGAGCGAGGACCATTGGTCCCGGTTCATGCCTAGAACCGGGACAAATGGGTCAAAATGAACCGGGACCAATGCCCACGAGGCCCCGGCCGCCCCCTGGGCTCTCGAACCGGGACAAATTCCACCATGGGTCCCGGTTCGTGAGTGAACCGGGACTAATGGGCTGGCCAGGCCCGAACGAAAGCCCTGTTTTCTACTAGTGAAGTGGCTTGCCAATCACCATCGCGGACATATAAAGTCACTGGTGGTAAAGTCACTTACACTACTCACGCCCCATCCATGGAAGTTGTGATGCTTCCTTCATGTGGTAGAACTATGCCTAAGGGTTCACACGGTTACCTTCGTCTATCAAGGCATGTAGTTTCTGTAGAATTGGAAGGAAGCCTGAATGTTGTCATACAAGCCTACTCAGAATCCGGTGATATCACCGCACAAGGTGAGGTTTACTTCATGCCCAAAGCATGCAATATAAGTCAGGAGACATGTTTCCTGGGTGACCGTGACACTAAGGTGGAAGTGGATATTACTGTAGCTTGGTCTCTTCTTGTTTTGAACCGGCGTCATTTGATGATGAATGGAATGGACTTCGATGAGTTGAAAGAAGCGGTCAGTGGGTTGGGAGTTTGATGGCCCACTTAAGGCCTCGTTTGTTTGGCGTGGGTTGAAGGGGTTTTCAGAGGATTAACCTCGTGAGGCCCAGAATCCTCCGAAATCCCCGTTGGCCCATTTGGTACACGGGGTTTCGACAGCCCAACACCCTCGATTCCCCTTCAATCCACTTGTTTCCACGTGGTTCAGAAGGCTCGAGGGGGGGCTCGAGGATTTGGAGAAGCCGCCGCTCGACTCGTGAAGACGCCGCTGCCCGACTCCTCTCCAAGACTCCGCCGTCCAGCGCCTCCCCAAGACGCCGCCGCCCGACGCCTCGACGCCGGCGTACCTCCTCCGGCGTACTGGACTTCTCTCCGGTGGTATGTCCTCGCCTCCCCTCCTTTCCCCTCATTGTCTAGGGTTTGCCATCGGCCATGGCTGCTGCCTCTTCCTCCTGAGGTGCCGGCCATCACCAAGTTGTGGGCGATGATGTAGGGCTCGGTGCCGTAGTTGCCGGACTTGTAGTAGAGGTGGAGCAGCACGGAGCAGCGTCCACATCCCTTTGCCTGAACTTACCATCTGCATCTGTTTCCGTGGATCGACTGAGGATCTGTACATGTTGAACTACCAAATAGACCGTGCTGCAATGGTTACGGATAGTAATTTGACCACTTGCATGCTTCCTTAGTTCCTTTGTTTTCTGGAGCTCGTGTGTACCTGAATTTTGAGTCGTTCTTGTTCATACTGAATGAGCATTGCGGTTTAGATTGGTATACAGTGTGCTGGTACAATGCTTGCAGAGTTGCAGTCCAGTAGTTTGAGGACTAGCAAGCGTGATGCTTTGTTCTGAGTTACAGTACAGTACATGAATTTGAAAAAAATAAAACGGTGCGTTATCAATTAGACATTTCTTCTGCTTTCATATGTTACCTCAGCAAAGGTACTAGAGTGCTTGCAGATTGGTAATAAGAGGACTTTGTACCATTGCACTAGTTTCTCAACTCGAGAAGTACCTGAATTTTGAGTTGTTCGTCACTCATGAATGAAGGTACTAGAATGTTTTACCTTAACACTTGTTTTGGTCCCGGCCTGTTTTGCTCTGCTTTTGAAATATTTGCGAGCTGATCCGCCCCGTGGCCTCTGCTTCATTCTATGTATTAAGTGGTCTTCTTGATATTTATCAATTGTTATGCCTCATATCACCACTTGTTGAGCTGGAGAATTGATTCGTTATACTGGCAGGCCAGCCTATACATCGGTTTGTCTGTCTTGACGAATTATTAGTTTGTAGTCTGGAAAGCATCTTTATTTAAAGAATTATTCCTTGAACAGTTTCTTAGCTCATGATAAAGCAAATCTGAAATGCCTCCAAAGATTCAACTGTTCTCCCCAATTTTTGGGTTCAAGGGAAAAGAAGAAACAGTCCAAAAAATGCCCCACACTCACATGCCCCCAGACCCAAGAGAGACAATTCCTATGAGAGATCAAGGTCAAAGATCTGATTAGGATAGGCAGGCCGTGAAGGAAATATGCCCTACAGGCAATAATAAAGTTATCATTTATTTCCTTATATCATGATAAATGTTTATTATTCATGCTAGAATTATATTCACCGGAAACATAATACTTGTGTGAATACATAGACAAACAAAGTGTCACTAGTATGCCTCTACTTGACTAGCTCGTTGAATCAAAGATGGTTAAGTTTCCTAGCCATAGACATGAGTTGTCATTTGATTAACGGGATCACATCATTAGGAGAATGATGTGATTGACTTGACCCATTCCGTTAGCTCAGCACTTGATCGTTTAGTATTCTGCTATTGCTTTCTTCATGACTTATACATGTTCCTATGACTATGAGATTATGCAACTTCCGTTTACCGGAGGAACACTTTGTGTGCTATCAAACATCACAATGTAACTGGGTCATTATAAAGGTGCTCTACAGGTGTCTCCGAAGGTACTTTTTGGGTTGGCGTATTTCGAGATTAGGATTTGTCACTCCGATTGTCGGAGAGGTATCTCTGGGCCCACTCGGTAATGCACATCACTATAAGCCTTGCAAGCATTGCAACTAATGAGTTAGTTGTGGGATGATGTATTACAGAACAAGTAAAGAGACTTGCCAGTAACGAGATTGAACTAGGTATTGAGATACCGACGATCGAATCTCGGGCAAGTAACATACCGATGACAAAGGGAACAACGTATCTTGTTATGCGGTTTGACCGATAAACATCTTCGTAGAATATGTGGGAGCCAATATGAGCATCCAGGTTCCGCTATTGGTTATTGACCGGAGACGTGCCTCGGTCATGTCTACATAGTTCTCGAACCCGTAGGGTCCGCACGCTTAAAGTTCGATGACGGTTATATTATGAGTTTATGTGTTTTGATGTACCGAAGGTAGTTCGGAGTCCCGGATGAGATCGGGGACATGACGAGGAGTCTCGAAATGGCCGAGACGTAAAGTTTGATATATTGGACAACTATATTCGGACTTCGGAAAGGTTCCGAGTGATTCGGGTATTTATCGGAGTACCGGAGAGTTACGGGAATTCGCCGGGGAGAAGTATTGGGCCTTATTGGGCCATACGGGAATAGAGGAGAGAGGCCAAAAGGAAGGAGGCGCGCACCCCCCCTCTAGTCCGAATTGGACAAGGGGTGCAGCCCCCTTTTCCTTCTCCCTCTCCCCCTCTTTCCTTCTCTCCTACTCCAACAAGGAAAGGAGGAGTCCTACTCCCCCCTTGGCGCGCCCTCCTCCTTGGCCAGCCGCCTCCCCCCTTTCTCCTTTATATACGGGGGCAGGGGCACCCCATAGACACAACAATTGATCGTTTGATCTTTTAGCCATGTGCGGTGCCCCCCTCCACCATAGTCCACCTCGATAATACTGTAGCGGTGCTTAGGCGAAGCCCTGCGTCGGTAGAACATCATCATCATCACCACGCCGTCGTGCTGACGAAACTCTCCCTCAACACTCGGCTGGATCGGAGTTCGAGGGACGTCATCGGGCTGAACGTGTGCTGAACTCGGAGGTGTCGTACGTTCGGTACTTGGATCGGTCGGATCGTGAAGACGTACGACTACATCAACCGCGTTGTGATAACGCTTCCGCTTTCGGCCTACGAGGGTACGTGGACATACTCTCCCCTCTCGTTGCTTTGCATCACCATGATCTTGCGTGTGCGTAGGATTTTTTTTGAAATTACTACATTCCCCAACAGTGGCATCCGAGCCTGGTTTTATGCGTTGATGTTATATGCACGAGTAGAACACAAGTGAGTTGTGGGCGATATAAGTCATACTGCTTACCAGCATGTCATACTTTGGTTCGGCGGATTGTTGGATGAAGCGGCCCGGACCGACATTACGCGCACGCTTACGCGAGACTGGTTCTACCGACGTGCTTTGCACACAGGTGGCTAGCGGGTGTCAGTTTCTCCAACTTTAGTTGAACCGAGTGTGACTACGCCCGGTCCTTGAGAAGGTTAAAACAGCACCAACTTGACAAACTATCGTTGTGGTTTTGATGCGTAGGTAAGAACGGTTCTTGCTAAGCCCAGTAGCAGCCACGTAAAACTTGCAACAACAAAGTAGAGGATGTCTAACTTGTTTTTGCAGGGCATGTTGTGATGTGATATGGTCAAGACATGATGCTATATTTTATTGTATGAGATGATCATGTTTTGTAACCGAGTTATCGGCAACTGGCAGGAGCCATATGGTTGTCGCTTTATTGTATGCAATGCAATTGCCCTGTAATGCTTTACTTTATCTCTAAGCGGTAGGGATAGTCGTAGAAGCATAAGATTGGCGAGACGACAACGATGCTACGATGGAGATCAAGGTGTCGCGCCGGTGACGATGGTGATCATGACGGTGCTTCAGAGATGGAGATCACAAGCACAAGATGTTGATGGCCATATCATATCACTTATATTGATTGCATGTGATGTTTATCTTTTATGCATCTTATCTTGCTTTGATTGACGGTAGCATTATAAGATGATCTCTCACTATATTATCAAGGTATAAGTGTTCTCCCTGAGTATGCACCGTTGCGAAAGTTCTTCGTGCGGAGACACCACATGATCGGGTGTGATAGGATCTACGTTCAAATACAATGGGTGCAAAACAGTTGCACACGCAGAATACTCAGGTTAAACTTGACGAGCCTAGCATATAACAGATATGGCCTCGGAACACTGAGACCGAAAGGTCGAGCGTGAATCATATAGTAGATATGATCAACATAGTGATGTTCACCATTGAAACTACTCCATCTCACGTGATGATCGGACATGGTTTAGTTGATTTGGATCACGTGATCACTTAGAGGATTAGAGGGATGTCTATCTAAGTGGGAGTTCTTAAGTAATATGATTAATTGAACTTTAATTTATCATGAACTTAGTCCTGATAGTATTTGCATATCTATGTTGTAGATCAATAGCTCGCGTTTAGCTCCCCTGTTTTATTTTTGATATCTTCCTAGAGAAAACTAAGTTGAAAGATGTTAGTAGCAAAGATGCGGATTGGATCCGTGATCTGAGGATTATCCTCATTGCTGCACAGAGGAATTATGTCCTCGATGCACCGCTAGGTGACAGACCTATTGCAGGAGAAGATGCAGACGTTATGAACGTTTGACAAAGCTCGGTATGATAACTACTTGATAGTTTAGTGCACCATGCTTTACGGCTTAGAACCGGGACTTCAAAAATGTTTTGAATGCCACGGAGCATATAAGATGTTCCAAGAGTTGAAATTGGTATCTCATACTCATGCCTGTGTCGAGAGGTATGAGACCTCTGACAGTACTTTGCCTACAAGATGGAGGAGAATTGCTCAGCTAGTGAGAATGTGCTCAGAATGTCTGAGTACTACAATCACTTGAATCAAGTGGGAGTTAATCTTCCAGATAAGATAGTGATTGACAGAGTTCTCTAGTCACTATCACCAAGTTACTAGAACTTCGTGATGAACTATAATATGCAAGGGATAACGGAAACGATTCCCAAGCTCTTCGTGATGCTGAAATCGACGAAGGTAGAAATCAAGAAAAGCATCAAGTGTTGATGGTTGACAAGACCACTAGTTTCAAGAAAAAGGGCAAAGGGAAGAAGGGGAACTTCAAGAAGAACGGCAAGCAAGTTGCTGCTCAAGTGAAGAAGCCCAAGTCTGGACCTAAGCCTGAAACTAAGTGCTTCTACTGCAAAGGGACTGGTCACTAGAAGCGGAACTACCCCAAGTATTTGGCGGATAAGAAGGATGGCAAAGTGAACAAAGGTATATTTGATATGCATGTTATTGATGTGTACTTTACTAGTGTTTATAGCAACCCCTAAGTATTTGATACTAGTTCAGTTGCTAAGATTAGTAACTCAAAACGGGAGTTGCAGAATGAACAGAGACTAGTTAAGGGTGAAGTGACGATGTGTGTTGGAAGTGGTTCCAAGATTGATATGATCATCATGGCACACTCCCTATACTTTCGGGATTAGTGTGGAACCTAAATAAGTGTTACTTGGTGTTTGCGTTGAGCATGAATATGATTTGATCATGTTTATTGCAATATGGTTATTCATTTAAGTTAGAGAATAATTGTTGTTCTGTTTAAATGAATAAAACCTTATATGGTTACACACCCAATGAAAATGGTTCATTGGATCTCGATCGTAGTGATACACATATTCATAATATTGAAGCCAAAAGATGCAAAGTTAATAATGATAGTGCAACTTATTTGTGGCACTGCCGTTTAGGTCATATTGGTGTAAAGCGCATGAAGAAACTCCATGCTGATGGGCTTTTTGAATCACTTGATTATGAATCACTTGATGCTTGCAAACCATGCCTCTTGGGCAAGATGACTAAAACGCCGTTCTCCAGAACAATGGAGCGAGCAACAGATTTGTTGGAAATCATACATACTGATGTATGTGGTCCGATGAATATTGAGGCTCGCAGCGAGTATCGTTATTTTCTGACCTTCACAGATGATTTGAGCAGATATGGGTATATATACTTGATGAAACATAAGTCTGAAACATTTGAAAAGTTCATATAATTTCAGAGTGAAGTGGAAAATCATCGTAACAAGAAAATAAAGTTTCTACGATCTGATCGTGGAGGAGAATATTTGAGTTACGAATTTGGTCTTCAATTAAAACAATGTGGAATAGTTTCACAAACTCATGCCACCCGGAACACCACAGCGTAATGGTGTGTCCGAACGTCGTAACCGTACTTTATTAGATATGGTGCGATCTATGATGTCCCTTACCGATCTACCACTATCGTTTTGGGGTTATGCATTAGAGACAGCTACATTCACATTAAATAGGGCACCATCTAAATCCGTGGAGACGACACCGTATGAACTGTGGTTTGGCGAGAAACCTAAGCTGTCGTTTCTTAAAGTTTGGGGTTGCGATGCTTATAAGAAAAAGTTTCATCCTGATAAGCTCAAACCCAAATCGGAGAAATGTGTGTTCATAGGATACCCAAAGGAGAAAGTTGGATACACCTTCTATCATAGATCCGAAGGCAAGATATTCGTTGCTAAGAATGGATCCTTTCTAGAGAAGGAGTTTCTCTCGAAAGAAGTGAGTGGGAGGAAAGTAGAACTTGATGAGGTAACTGTACCTGCTCCCTTATTAGAAAGTAGTTCATCACAGAAATCCTGTTCCTGTGACTACTACACCAACTAGTGAGGAAGCTAATGATGATGATCATGTAACATCAGATCAAGTTACTACCGAACCTCGTAGGTAAACCAGAGTGAGATCCGCACCAGAGTGGTACGGTAATCATGTTCTGGAGGTCATGTTACTTGACCATGACGAACCTACGAACTATGAGGAAGCGATGATGAGCCTAGATTCCGCAAAAATGGCTTGAGGCCATGAAATCTGAGATGGGATCCATGTATGAGAACAAAGTATGGACTTTGGTTGACTTGCCCGATGATCGGCAAGCCATAGAAAATAAATGGATCTTCAAGAGGAAGACGGACGCTGATAGTAGTGTTACTATCTACAAAGCTAGACTTGTCGGAAAAAAAGGTTTTTGACAAAGTTCAAGGTGTTGACTACGATGAGATTTTCTCACTCGTAGCGATGCTTAAGTCTGTCCGAATCATGTTAGCAAATTGCCACATTTTATGAAATCTGGCAAATAGATGTCAAAACTATATTCCTTAATGGATTTCTTAAAGAAGAGTTGTATATGATGCAACCAGAAGGTTTTCTTGATCCTAAAGGTGCTAACAAAATGTGCAAGCTCCAGCGATTCATTTATGGACTGGTGCAAGCCTCTCGGAGTTGGAATAAACGTTTTGATAGTGTGATAAAAGCATATGGATTTATACAGACTTTTGGAGAAGCCTGTATTTACAAGAAAGTGAGTGGGAGCACTACAGCATTTCTGATAAGTATATGTGAATGACATATTGTTGATCGGAAATAATGTAGAATTATTCTGCAAAGCATAAAGGAGTGTTTGAAAGGAGTTCTTCAAAGAAAGACCTCGGTGAAGCTGCTTACATATTGAGCATCAAGATCTATAGAGATAGATCAAGACGCTTGATAAGTTTTTTCAATGAGTACATACCTTGACAAGATTTTGAAATAGTTCAAAATGGAATAGTCAAAGAAAGAGTTCTTGCATGTGTTACAAGGTGTGAAATTGAGTAAGACTCAAAGCCCGACCACGGCAGAAGATAGAAAGAGAATGAAAGTCATTCCCTATGCCTCAGCCATAGGTTCTATAAAGTATGCCATGCTGTGTACCAGATCTATTGTATACCCTACACTGATTTTGGCAAGGGAGTAAAATAGTGTTGGAAATATGCCCTAGAGGCAATGATAAAATGGTTATTATTGTATTTCCTGGTTCATGGTAATTGTCTATTATTCATGCTATAATTGTATTGACCGGAAACCGCAATACATGTGTGAATACATAGACCACAACATGTCCCTAGTGAGCCTCTAGTTGACTAGCTCGTTGATCAACAGATGGTCATGGTTTCCTGACCATGGACATTGGATGTCATTGATAACGGGATCACATCATTAGGACAATGATGTGATGGACAAGACCCAATCCTAAGCATAGCACAAGATCGTGTAGTTCGTTTGCTAAAAGCTTTTCTAATGTCAAGTATCATTTCCTTAGACCATGAGATTGTGCAACTCCCGGATACCGTAGGAATGCTTTGGGTGTGCCAAACGTCACAATGTAACTGGGTGGCTATAAAGGTGCACTACGGGTATCTCCGAAAGTGTCTATTGGGTTGGCACGAATCGAGACTGGGATTTGTCACTCCGTGAGACGGAGAGGTATCTCTGGGCCCACTCGGTAATGCATCATCATAATGAGCTCAATGTGACTAAGTAGTTAGTCACGGGACCATGCATTACGGAACGAGTAAAGTGACTTGCTGGTAACGAGATTGAACGAGGTATTGGGATACCGACGATCGAATCTCGGGCAAGTAACATACCGATTGACAAAGGGAATTGCATACGGGATTGCTTGAATCCTTGACATCGTGGTTCATCCGATGAGATCATCATGGAACATGTGGGAGCCAACATGGGTATCCAGATCCCACTGTTGGTTATTGACCGGAGAACGTCTCGGTCATGTCTGCATGGTTCCCGAACCCGTAGGGTCTACACACTTAAGGTTCGATGACGCTAGGGTTATAAAGGAAGTTTGAATGTGGTTACCGAATGTTGTTCGGAGTCCCGGATGAGATCTCGGACATCACGAGGAGTTCCGGAATGGTCCGGAGGTAAAGATTTATATATGGGAAGTCCTATTTTGGTCACCGGAAAAGTTTCGGGTGCTATCGGTAACGTACCGGGACCACCGGGAGGGTCCCGGGGGTCCACCAGGTGGGGCCACCGGCCCCAGAGGGCTGTGTGGGCCATGTGTGGGAGGAGACCAGCCCCAGGTGGGCTGGTGCGCCCCCCACCAGGGCCCAAGGCGAAGAGAGAAGGGAAAGGGGGGAAACCCTAGGCTCAGATGGGCCTAAGGCCAACCTAGTGGTGCGCCCCCCTCTCTCGCCCCTTCGCCGCCCCTCCAAGTCCCATCTAGGGCTGGCCGCCACCCCTAGAGGTGGAAACCTAGGTGGGGGCGCAGCCCCTCCCTTTCCCCTATATATAGTGGGGGTTTGGGGCTGCCATACACATGAGAACATCTCCCTCTTGGCGCAGCCCTACCCCTCTCCCTCCTCGTCTCTTGCGGTGCTTGGCGAAGCCCTGATGGAGTGCCACGCTCCTCCATCACCACCACGCCGTTGTGCTGCTGCTGTACGGAGTCTTCCCAACCTCTCCCTCTCTCCTTGCTGGATCAAGGCATGGGAGACGTCACCGGGCTGCACGTGTGTTGAACGCGGAGGCGCCGTTGTTCGGCGCTTAGATCGGAATCGGCCGCGATCTGAATCGCCACGAGTACGACTACCTCATCCGCGTTCTTGTAACGCTTCCTCTTAGCGATCTTCAAGGGTATGAAGATGCACTCCCCTCTCTCTCGTTGCTAGTCTCTCCATAGATTGATCTTGGTGATGCGTAGAAAATTTTGAATTTCTGCTACGTTCCCCAACAGTGGCATCATGAGCTAGGTCTATTGCGTAGATTCTTTGCACGAGTAGAACACAAGTTGTTGTGGGGGTTTATTTTGTTCAATATGCTTACCGTTACTAGTCCTATCTTGTTTCGACGGTATTGTGGGATGAAGCGGCCCGGACCGACCTTACACGTACACTTACGTGAGACAGGTTCCACCGACCGACATGCACTTGTTGCATAAGGTGGCTAGCGGGTGCCAGTCTCTCCCACTTTAGTCAGATCGGATTCGATGAAAAGGGTCCTTATGGAGGGTAAATAGCAATTGGCATATCACGTTGTGGTTTTGGCGTAGGTAAGAAACGTTCTTGCTAGAAACCTATAGCAGCCACGTAAAAACTTGCAACAACAATTAGAGGACGTCTAACTTGTTTTTGCAGCATATGCCGTGTGATGTGATATGGCCAAGAAGGATGTGATGAATGAAATATATGTGATGTATGAGATTGATCATATTCTTGTAATAGGAATCACGACTTGCATGTCGATGAGTATGACAACCGGCAGGAGCCATAGGAGTTGTCTTTATTTATTGTATGACCTGCGTGTCACTGAATAACGCCATGTAATTACTTTACTTCATTGCTAAACCGTTAGCCATAGTAGTAGAAGTAATAGTTGGCGAGACAACTTCATGGAGACACGATGATGGAGATCATGATGATGGAGATCATGGTGTCATGCCGGTGACGATGATGATCATGGAGCCCCGAAGATGGAGATCAAAAGGAGCAAAATGATATTGGCCATATCATGTCACTATTTGATTGCATGTGATGTTTATCATGTTTATGCATCTTATTTGCTTAGAACGACGGTAGTAAATAAGATGATCCCTCATAATAATTTCAAGAAAGTGTTCCCCCTAACTGTGCACCGTTGCGAAAGTTCGTTGTTTCGAAGCACCACGTGATGATCGGGTGTGATAGATTCTAACGTTCACATACAACGGGTGTAAGCCAGATTTACACACGCGAAACACTTAGGTTGACTTGACGAGCCTAGCGTGTACAGACATGGCCTCGGAACACAAGAGACCGAAAGGTCGAACATGAGTCGTATAGTGGATACGTTCAACATGAAGATGTTCACCGATGATGACTAGTCCGTCTCACGTGATGATCGGACACGACCTAGTTGACTCGGATCATGTATCACTTAGATGACTAGAGGGATGTCTATCTGAGTGGGAGTTCATGAGATGAACTTAATTATCCTGAACATAGTCAAAAGGTTTTTGCAAATTATGTCGTAGCTCGCGCTTTAGTTCTACTATTTTAGATATGTTCCTAGAGAAAATTTAGTTGAAAGTTAATAGTAGCAATTATGCGGACTGGGTCCGTAAACTGAGGATTGTCCTCATTGCTGCGTAGAAGGCTTATGTCCTTAATGCACCGCTCGGTGTGCTGAACCTCGAACGTTGTCAGTAGATGTTGCGAACATCAGACATACACGTTTTGATAACTACGTGATAGTTCACGGTTGAGAATTGAGGCACCAAAGACGATTTCGAAACGTCGTGGAACATATGAGATGTTTCGAGGGCTGAAATTGGGATTTCAGGCTCGTGCTCATGTCAAGAGGTATAAGACCTCCGACGAGTTTCTTAGCTTGCAAACTAAGGGAGAAAAGCTCAATCATTGAGCTTGTGCTCAAATTGTCTGAGTACAACAATCACTTGAATCGAGTGGGATTTAATCTTCCAGATGAGATAGTGATGTTTCTCCAAAGTCATTGCTACCAAGCTGCTAGAGCTTCGTGATGAACTATAACATATCAGGGATACATATGATGATCCTTGAAATATTCGCGATGTTTGACGCCGCGAAAGTAGAAATCAAGAAGGAGCATCAATTGTTGATGGTTAGTGAAACCACTAGTTTCAAGAAGGGCAAGGGCAAGAAGGGATACTTCATGAATTAGCAAATCAGTTGCTGCTCGAGTGAAGAAACCCAAGGTTGAACCCAAAACCCGAGACTAAGTGCTTCTGTAATGTGAGGAACAATCATTGAAGCAGAACTACCCTAGATACTTGGTAGATGAGAAGGCTGGCAAGGTTGACAGAAGTATATTGGATATACATTGTATTAAATGTGTACTTTACTAGTACTCCTAGTAGCACCAGGGTATTAAGATACCGGTTCGGTTGCTAAGTGTTAGTAACTCGAAATAAAAAGCTATGAAATAAACGGAGACTAGCTAAAGGTGAGATGACGATATATGTTGGAAGTGTTTCCAAGCTTGATGTGATCAAGCATCGCATGCTCCCTCTACCATCAAGATTGGTGTTAAACCTAAATAATTGTTATTTGGTGTTTGCGTTGAGCATAGACATGACTGGATTATGTTTATCGCAATACGGTTATTCATTTAAGGAGAATAATGGTTACTCTGTTTATTTGAATAATACCTTCAATGGTCTTGCACCTAAAATGAATGGTTTATTGAATCTCGATCATAGTGATACACATGTTCATGCCAAAAGATATAAGATAGTGATGATAGTACCACATACTTGTGGCACTGCCATTTGAGTCATATTGGTATAAAATGCATGAAGAAGCTCCATGTTGATGGATCTTTGGACTCACTCGTTTTTGAAAAGATTGAGACATGCGAACCATGTCTATTGGTGTATACGCATGAAGAAACTCCATGCAGATGGATCGTTTGAGCTCACTTGATTTTGAATCACTTGAGACATGCAAATCATACCACATGGGCAAGATGACTGAAAGCCTCGTTTTCAGTAAAATGGAACAAGAAAGCAACTTGTTGGAAGTAATACATTTTGATGTGTGCAGTCCAATGAGTGCTGAGGCACGCAGTGGATATCGTTATGTTCTTACTTCACAGATGATTTGAGTAGATACTGAGTATATTTACTTGATGAAACACAAGTCTGAATTATTGAATGGTTCAAGTAATTTCAGAGTAAAATTGAAGATCGTCGTGACAAGAGGATAAAATGTCTATGATATGATCATACAGATGAATATCTGAGTTGCGAGTTTGGTACACAATTGAGACATTGTGGAAATTGTTTCACAACTAACACCGCCTGGAACACCATAGTGTGATGGTGTGTCCGAACATCATAGATGCACCCCATTGGATATGGGGCATACCATGATGTCTCTTATCGAATTACCACTATCGTTCATGGGTTAGGCATTAGATACAACCACATTAACTTTAAATAGGGCACCACGTAATTCCGTTGAGACGACACCGTATGAACTATGGTTTGGAGAAACCTAAGTTGTCGTTTCTTAAAAGTTTGGGGCTGCGACGCTTATGTGAAAAAGTTTCAGGCTGATAAACTCGAACCCAAAGCGGATAAATGCATCTTCATAGGACACCCAAAAACAGTTGTGTATACCTCCTATCTCAGATCCAGAAGCAAAAGGGATTGTTTCTACTAACGGGTCCTTTCTCGAGGAAAAGTTTCTCTCGAAAGAATTGAGTGGGAGGATGGTGGAGACTTGATATGGTTATTGAACCGTCACTACAACTAGTGTGTAGCAGGGCACAGGAAGTTGTTCCTGTGGCACCTACACCAATTGAAGTGGAAGCTGATGATAGTGATCATGAAGCCTCGGATCAAGTCACTGCCGAACCTCGTAGGATGACAAGGACGCGTACTGCTTCAGAGTGGTACGGCAATCCTGTCTTGGAGGTCATGTTGCTAGACAACAATGAACCTACGAGCTATGGAGAAGCGATGGTGGGCCCGGATTCCGACAAATGGCTCGAGGCCATAAAATCCGAGAGAGGATCCATGTATGAAAACAAAGTGTAGACTTTGGCAGAACTACCCGATGGTCGTAAGGCTGTTGAGTACAGATGGATTTTAGAAGGAATACGGGCAATGATGGTAAGTGTCACCATTAAGAAAGCTCGACTTGTCGTTAAGATGTTTTCCGACAAGTTCAAGGAGTTGACTGCGATGAGACTTTCTCACTCGTAGCGATGCTAAAGAGTCTGTTGGAATTATATTAGCAGTTACTACATGATTTATGAAATCTTGCAGATAGGATGTCAAAACATTGTTTCCTCGATGATATTCTTGAGGAAAAGTTGTATGTGATACAACCAAAAGGTTTTGTCAATCCTAAAAGATGCTAACAAGTATGCAAAGCTCCAGCAATCCTTCTAAGGACTGGAGTAAGCATCTCGGAGTTGGAATATACGCTTTGATAAGATAATCAAAGATTTTGGGTTTATACAAAGTTTATGAGAAACTTGTATTTCCAAAGAAGTGAGTGGGAGCACTATAGAATTTCTGATGAGTATATGTTATTAACATATTGTTGATCAGAAATGATGTAGAATTTTTGGACAGCATATAGGGTTATTTGAAAAGTGTTTTTCAATGGAAAACCTGGATTAAGCTACTTGAACATTGAGCATCAAAATCTATAAGGATAGATCAAAAACGGTTAATAGTACTTTCAAATAAATACATACTGTGACAAGATTTTGAAGGAATTCAAAATAGATCGGCAAAGAAGGAGTTCTTGGCTGTGTTATAAGGTGTGAATATTGAGTAAGACTCAAGACATGACCACGGCAAAAGAGATAGAAAGGACGAAGGTCGTCCCCTATGCTTCAGACGTAGGCTCTATAGTATGCTATGATGTGTACCGCACCTGAAGTGTGCCTTGCTATGAGTCAGTCAAGGGGTACAAGAGTGATCCAGGAATAGATCACAGGACAGCGGTCAAACTTAACCTTAGTAACTAGTGGACTAAGGAATTTTCTCGGTTATGGAGGTGGTAAAAGAGTTCGTCGTAAAGGGTTACGCCGATGCAAACTTTGACACTAATCCGGATTATTCTGAGTAGTAAACCGGATTCGTATAGTAGAACAGTTATTTGGAATAGCTCCAAATAGAGCGTGGTAGCTGCATCTAGGAGATGACATAGAGATTTGCAAAGCACACACAGATCTGAAAGGTTCAGATCCGTTGACTAATAACCTCTCTCACAAGCGAGATATGATCAAACCCCATGGGTGTCGATTCATTACAATCACACAGTGATGTGAACTAGATTATTGACTCTAGTACAAGTGGGAGACTGTTGGAAATATGCCCTAGAGGCAATAATAAAATGGTTATTATTGTATTTCCTGGTTCATGATAATTGTCTATTATTCATGCTATAATTATATTGACCAGAAACCGCAATACATGTGTGAATACATAGACCACAACATGTCCCTAGTGAGCCTCTAGTTGACTAGCTCGTTGATCAACAGATGGTCATGGTTTCCTGACCATGGACATTGGATGTCATTGATAACGGGATCACATCATTAGGACAATGATGTGATGGACAAGACCCAATCCTAAGCATAGCACAAGATCGTGTAGTTCGTTTGCTAAAAGCTTTTCTAATGTCAAGTATCATTTCCTTAGACCATGAGATTGTGCAACTCCAGGATACCGTAGGAATGCTTTGGGTGTGCCAAACGTCACAACGTAACTGGGTGGCTATAAAGGTGCACTACGGGTATCTCTGAAAGTGTCTGTTGGGTTGGCACGAATCGAGACTGGGATTTGTCACTCCGTGAGACGGAGAGGTATCTCTGGGTCCACTCGGTAATGCATCATCATAATGAGCTCAATGTGACTAAGTAGTTAGTCACGGGATCATGCATTACGGAACGAGTAAAGTGACTTGCTGGTAACGAGATTGAACGAGGTATTGGGATACCGACGATCGAATCTCGGGCAAGTAACATACCGATTGACAAAGGGAATTGCATACGGGATTGCTTGAATCCTTGACATCGTGGTTCATCCGATGAGATCATCGTGGAACATGTGGGAGCCAACATGGGTATCCAGATCCCGCTGTTGGTTATTGACCGGAGAACGGCTCGGTCATGTCTGCATGGTTCCCGAACCCGTAGGGTCTACACACTTAAGGTTCGATGACGCTAGGGTTATAAAGGAAGTTTGAATGTGGTTACCGAATGTTGTTCGGAGTCCCGTATGAGATCCCGGACGTCACGAGGAGTTCCGGAATGGTCCGGAGGTAAAGATTTATATATGGGAAGTCCTGTTTTGGTCACCGGAAAAGTTTCGGGTGCTATCGGTAACGTACCGGGACCACTGGGAGGGTCCCGGGGGTCCACCAGGTGGGGCCACCGGCCCCAGAGGGCTGCGTGGGCCAAGTGTGGGAGGAGACCAGCCCCAGGTGGGCTGGTGCGCCCCCCCACCAGGGCCCAAGGCGAAGAGAGATGGGAAAGGGGGGAAACCCTAGGCTCAGATGGGCCTAAGGCCCACCTAGTGGTGCGCCCCCCTCTCTCCCCCCTTGGCCGCCCCTCCAAGTCCCATCTAGGGCTGGCCGCCACCCCTAGAGGTGGAAACCTAGGTGGGGGCGCAGCCCCTCCCTTTCCCCTATATATAGTGGGAGTTTGGGGCTGCCATACACATGAGAACATCTCCCTCTTGGCGCAGCCCTACCCCTCTCCCTCCTCGTCTCTTGCGGTGCTTGGCGAAGCCCTGCTGGAGTGCCACGCTCCTCCATCACCACCACGCCATTGTGCTGCTGCTGTACGGAGTCTTCCCAACCTCTCCCTCTCTCCTTGCTGGATCAAGGCATGGGAGACGTCACCGGGCTGCACGTGTGTTGAACGCGGAGGCGCCGTTGTTCGGCCCTTAGATCGGAATCGACCGCGATCTGAATCGCCACGAGTACGACTACCTCATCCGCGTTCTTGTAACACTTCCGCTTAGCGACCTTCAAGGGTATGAAGATGCACTCCCCTCTCTCTCGTTGCTAGTCTCTCCATAGATTGATCTTGGTGATGCGTAGAAAATTTTGAATTTCTGCTACGTTCCCCAACAAATAGTGATCTAGGAGTAGATCACTGGACAGCGGTCAAAATTTTCCTTAGTGGAATAAGGATATGTTTCTCGATTATGGAGGTGACAAAAGGTTCGTCGTAAAAGGTTACGTCGATGCAAGTTTTGACACTGATCGAGATGATTCTAAATCTCAATCTGGATACATATTGAAAGTGGGAGCTATTAGCTAGAGTAGCTCCGTGCAGAGCATTGTAGACATAGAAATTTGCAAAATACTTACGGATCTGAATGTGACAGACCCGTTGACTAAAATTATCTCACAAGCAAAACATGATCACACCTTAGTACTCTTTGGGTGTTAATCACATAGCAATGTGAACTAGATTATTGACTCTAGTAAACCCTTTGGGTGTTAGTCACATGACGATGTGAACTATGGGTGTTAATCACATGGTGATGTGAACTATTGATGTTAAATCACATGGCGATGTGATGTAGATTATTGACTCTAGTGCAAGTGGGAGACTGAAGGAAATATGCCCTAGAGGCAATAATAAAGTTATCATTTATTTCCTTATATCATGATAAATGTTTATTATTCATGCTAGAATTGTATTAACCGGAAACATAATACTTGTGTGAATACACAGACAAACAAAGTGTCACTAGTATGCCTCTACTTGACTAGCTCGTTGAATCAAAGATGGTTAAGTTTCCTAGCCATAGACATGAGTTGTCATTTGATTAACGGGATCACATCATTAGGAGAATGATGTGATTGACTTGACCCATTCCGTTAGCTCAGCACCTGATCGTTTAGTATTCTGTTATTGCTTTCTTCATGACTTATACATGTTCCTATGACTATGAGATTATGCAACTCCTGTTTACCGGAGGAACACTTTATGTGCTACCAAACGTCCCAACGTAACTGGGTGATTATAAAGGTACTCTACAGGTGTCTCTGAAGGTACTTGTTGGGTTGGCGTATTTCGAGATTAGGATTTGTCACTCCGGTTGCGGAGAGGTATCTCTGGGCCCACTCGGTAATGCACATCACTATAAGGCTTGCAAGCACTGTAACTAATGAGTTAGTTGCGGGATGATGTATTACGGAACGAGTAAAGAGACTTGCCAGTAACGAGATTGAACTAGGTATTGAGATACCGACGATCGAATCTCGGGCAAGTAACATACCGATGACAAAGGCAACGTATGTTGTTATGCGGTTTGACCGATAAAGATCTTCGTAGAATATGTGGGAGCCAATATGAGCATCCAGGTTCCGCTATTGGTTATTGACCAGAGACGTGTCTCGGTCATGTCTACATAGTTCTCGAACCTGTAGGGTCCGCACGCTTAAAGTTCGATGACGGTTATATTATGAGTTTATGTGTTTTGATGTACCGAAGGTAGTTCGGAGTCCCGGATGAGATCGGGGACATGACGAGGAGTCTCGAAATGGCCGAGACGTAAAGATCGATATATTGGACGACTATATTCGGACTTCGGAAAGGTTCCGAGTGATTCGGGTATATTTCGGAGTACCGGAGAGTTACGGGAATTCGCCGGGGAGAAGTATTGGGCCTTATTGGGCCATATGGGAATGGAGGAGAGAGGCCAAAAGGAAGGAGGCGCGCACCCCCCCTCTGGTCCGAATTGGACAAGGGGTGCAGCCCCCTTTTCCTTCTCCCTCTCCCCCTCTTTCCTTCTCTCCTACTCCAACAAGGAAAGGAGGAGTCCTACTCCCTGTGGGAGGAGGACTCCCCCCTTGGCGCGCCCTCCTCCTTGGCCGGCCGCCTCCCCCCTTTCTCCTTTATATACGGGGGCAGGGGGGCACCCCATAGACACAACAATTGATCGTTTGATCTTTTAGCCGTGTGCGGTGCCCCCCTCCACCATAGTCCACCTCGATAATACTGTAGCGGGGCTTAGGCGAAGCCCTGCGCTGGAAGAACATCATCATCATCACTACGCCGTCGTGCTGACGAAACTCTCCCTCAACACTTGGCTGGATCGAAGTTCGAGGGACGTCATCGGGCTGAACGTGTGCTGAACTCGGAGGTGCCGTACGTTCGGTACTTGGATCGGTCGGATCATGAAGACGTACGACTACATCAACCGCGTTGTGATAACGCTTCCGCTTTTGGTCTACGAGGGTACGTGGACATACTCTCCCCTCTCGTTGCTTTGCATCACCATGATTTTGCGTGTGCGTAGGAAATTTTTTGAAATTACTACGTTCCCCAACAGGCCGTACACAGGGCCACTCTCTGGTCCTTCCAGCTGAGTTAATCCAACTATATATAATTGTGCCTGTGCATGTCCATCCAACAATATATACTTGTGCTGCTGATTTAGATAAATCAAGTTTCATGTGCCATGCATGTCGATAATCTTTTTTATTTATAAATTAATAGAGTCAAACTCTACGAGCTCTCTGTTTTCTTTCATATAAAAGTACTCCACGCATTTATTGTCCCTTTCCAGAACACTGTTTGCGGATAAATCAGGCTAGTCTAGAACCATGCGTGTTTCAGACAAACCTTTATCAACATACATATCTGCAAACTGTATGATCTATCTAAACCTTTGTCCTTTTTCTCCTTTGCTGCCCGTGGGCATGCTTGTGCTGCTGTACAGACTTGTTTGTGCATGGAGTTGTGCTTGCAATGTAGGGTCTAGAGGCATGTATAAGGCACAAACGACAGCTCAATGGCAATTTTCTTTTATAAATGGGAAGAAGACGTTTGGACTCTTTTCCTTTTGTGAGAAGGGATCTTTCGTTTTATGCTAAACTGAACATGCTTGGTTTATGGTGCCCATCCAGACTCTCATTTTGCTTTTGTTTCATGATCAGGTTCTCAGGCAACCAGAGAAGCAAGATGAACCAATTTGGACAAACTATTGGCCATTCAAAAATTGGATGATCATGACATCATCAAGAGCAATTCATATGTATGACAACATCATACTCAGTGGTCTGTAAAAATATAACTAATTGTGAGCTATTGCACAAGTACCATGTGTGCATTATGTTTGTTGCAAAATTATGGTGTTGCTGTGAAAGATCACGGATGAGATATTATTGATTCCAAGTCATGTTGTTTATGAGAAATCATGTTGTTGCTGTGATATAATTGATATTGTTGTGACGAGATATTGATCTAAAGTTAGGCAAAAGTTATGTTGTTGCTGTGAAGAATTGCTGCAGAATTATTCTCCTGTAGCAAGTTCTTTTTACTATGATGTAGTTTTACTTCTAAAGATTGCATTTTTACACATTTGCACTATCTTATTCTGAATATGGGAATCCCTCCCTACCAAACAAGTTTTTCATATGGAGGGGATTGTGGCTAGAAGGGTTTAGAGGGTTTCAAGGGGATCTGAGGGGATTGGGTGGAACAAGGGGATTCACCAAATCCCCTGAAATCCCCTCCTCCCCAAACCTCCCAAATCCACTCCTACCAAACAAGGCCTAAAGAGCATATCACTATGCGGCGATGGGCCGTTTGAAGCTTCGGGTGATTTGGAACTTAGTGCTCTTTCCCTCTATATGTCACCTATTAATTAATGTATTGGTTGTGTGCTGATATGTTTGTAATGCCTCTAAACTGTAATTATGTGCCAAATTTTGCTAACATTTAGTTGTTTACAATTGTTTTACTTCGAATATGAGCACCTAAGTGAATCCCAAATATCATATTTAGTACTCCCTCCGTTCACAAATATTGTTCTAACTTCTTTTATGAATTGGATGTATATATAGAGGCGGTTTTGTGTATCTGCACTCATTTCAGAATGTATATGGTGCATATTGAAATATTCAAAACATATTATATTTGTGAACGAAGGGAGTACTAAATAGTACTCCCTCCGTTCGGAATTACTTGTCGCAGAAATGGATGTATCTAGACGTATTTTAGTTCTAGATATATCCATTTCCGAGACAAGTAATTCCGAACGGAGGGAGTACAAATATATAAGAGCATGCATACATACAAGATTTACCTATTGGTCGTTCCATCTCGCAGAGAACAAGATATAGCCTTTGCCATTCCTATTTGGCGCTTGTAAACGGTACAGTACAGGCCCCCCACGCGCGATTCTATGGTTGGCCCATGTAAGATTTGGGGTTTCCGGAAGCATCTCCATGCTTTCAGCCAATTATTATTATTTTCTTCACTGGTTTATCTATATGCTTATTTGGTCTTTTTTATTTCCCTTTTTCTTCTATTGTTTTCTTTCTTTATTTCATGTTTTTTCAAATTCACAAGTCTTTTCGAATTCAAGAACATTTTTTGAATTCAGGATATTTTTCTTGAAATCGTCATTTTCTTTTTCAAATTGGCGATATTTGTTCAAAATTTGTGAACTTTTTTCAGGTTTTGTGAACCTTTTTCAAACTAGCAAACATTTCAAAGTCATGACCTTTCTCAAATTCACGATTTGTTTTTGTCAGAATTCATGTACTTTTTTTAAATTCATGAACAATTTACAAAAAAAATGTTTTTTCAGATCAACTTATTTCAAATCAATGAACAATTTGTGTAAAAATAACGTTTTTTCAGATCCACGTTTTTTTTTCAAATCCATGAACATGGTTTCAAATTGTTAAAAATCAATTTTTTGTTTCCACAAAGTCAATGGTCAACCAGTGAACCAGAGCCCAGAGGGCAACCCGCTTATTGGGCTGGCCCAACCGATTAGCGTGCGAGGCCTGTGCGTCTTTTCACTGACGCGGCGGTCAAGGTTTGGACGCGCTGCGGTGACAAAAGAGAGCCGAAAGCCTAGCCCAATAAGCAAGACGGGTCCAGGTCATCTACGTTTGGTCCAACCCAAGGAACCAACGAGGTGCACCGGGAAAACCGAAACTATTCCGACTCCGAACAGGCATGCAACTCCCAGTTCGACATGGTTACCAGCATAACTAGTTTTTAGGGAGCGATCTATATATACACATACCACGGACACGTTGACGATCGAGCCTTTGGTTGCTGATGATGAATCACGCCGTGATTGATCATCAATTGAACTAGAAGCAATCCCAGAACCAAGCTTCGGTCGGTCGGTAGGTAGGTCGACGTTCGATGGCGTCTACGTTGTCTTCCTCCGAGCTGGCGGACGACGGAGCAGTCCTAGTCCCCGCTCCCGATCCGCTCGTCCACGTCGCCTTCAACCAGCACGGCACACACTTCGTCGCGGCCACGGCGACCGGCTTCTATGTATTTTCCTGCCACCCTCTCGAGCGTGTCATGCGCCGGCTCGGCTCCGACGGCTGCACGTTCAATTTCAATGTGACCTCTGCCCAGCTTCTCACGCGGTCTCAGCTGGCCGTCGCCACGCGGAGGCCCAACGACGTCAGCGGCGCCGTCGACGACCACGTCATCGACTTCTGGAACGGCATGTGCAAGCCCAAGGACGCCAGGACCAACACCGTCAGGAGCCCGTGCGGCGCCGTCGGCGGCTTCCGCCTGCGGGGCGACCACATGCTCGTCGCCGGCGAGGGGACGGCCACGCTGTTCGACGGCGTCCACTGGGAGAAAGAGGTGACGACGGGGCCGAACCCGCTAGGGCTGTGCGCGATGGAGGAGCCGAATGGGCCTGCGACGCTCGTCTACGCCCTGCCGCTGCCGGAGGCGGGGTCGGTGCAGGTCCGCCGGCGCGGCAGGGCCGGCAGCGTCAGCGTGCGCGCGCACGGCTCGGGCGTGGCGTGCCTCGCGCTGTCCCGCGACGGACGGCTGCTCGCCACCGCTGGCTCCCGGGGCACACTCCTGCGCATCTTCAGCACCGCCGACGGCACCAAGCTGCAAGAGGTATGTACTACTTATGTCTCAAAGCTTGTCTTCTTTTCGATCCTGAACTACTGCCTACTCTGCAATTTTGACCTCAAACTTTGATCCTGAAACTTTGAATTGGCAATTTGAAAAGACAGATTCACTACTCCATACATGTGTGTTCGTACTTCTTACTAAGAAGTTTTTCCAATAGTTAATCTAGAAAAAAAATCTCGGAATTAGTAACAGTAATAATCCTAAGAAAGGATTAATAATAATCAAACACATACACACATGCCGTAATTTTATGAAAAGGTCTGTCTAGGACACATCTAGATGTGACATAGTTACGTCACATCTAAGCTGATGTACACTTTATTTGTGGTCTATTTTTTCTTTTAGTTTTTTTTATTTCTTGTTGTTGCATTATATATTTGTGGGAGCTTAGATGTGACATCTTTAAATAACATCAAGATGTGAATTAGACAAACTGTTTATGAAACATGTCCTAATCTCACTAAGAAGTTTTTCTAAAATTTGGGTTTTCTTTCCAAAGAAATAATTTTATGAATTTTACTTGCTTGATCGTAAGCGCAACACATACACACATGTCGTTCTAGCATGCTTTTGGTGAGAAATCCCCCATTTATATTTTGTCGTATCAATCATTAATTTTACATAGAAGGCTAGTATGATTATTTTTTTGTGGCAGATAATTTGATGCGTGAGGTCCGCTCCAAATTTTAACTCATTTGGATATCTGAGCAGCTCTCGGGAAAAAAGACAAATCGGGTCAAAACAGTTCGTGAAAAATAAACTTTTTTACAGACCCCGATTTTGTCTTTTTTGCAGAGAGCTGCTCAAATGTCCAAATGAGTTGAAATTTGCAGCAAACCTCACACATCAAATTATATACCACACAAATTTTTTTTGGATTTTTTTGAAATTTTCTAGTATTTGTTTTGATTTTTTCGTCGGAGCGGGTGCTGCTGAGCCCGGGAGCCAAATTGGCCTTCCCCTAGCCCGAAAATCCGCATCTGAGCGGGAGCATCTGAGCCCGGGCTCAGATGCGGATTTTCGGGCTAGTACCAACTTTTCTCACTGAAATCCTATAATATACTATATATAAAGTATGACAAATATATTTAAATATGTATTTTCTTTTCCAAAATTGTATTGGACAAGATCCAACTTGATTTTTACCTCTTTAGAATCCAGATTGTTTTAATCCATTTTTATTAGAGTGTCAGATAAGCATGTGGATAGATGCTTTTAGAACACATGAGATGGTGGGAGTTGGGGGTTCAATTAGAAGATCACGTGGCAGAATCCTATGAGTTGAAAGCTTTATCCAACATATGATAATAATGCTCGGATTTGCCATCTCTTGACCATTGGATGGGCATATCCAACGACTTATATTTAAAGCTATCGGCACACTATATAGTGTATAGAACTAAATAAGTGATCCTCCTAAATCTATTATATTATGCTACTTCTATTCAATAAATATTTTAAGATATACAATCATTATAAATAAAGTAAAATCATTAACACGTCCAGTTCCAAATAATAATGCTCCATATAATCGAATTTCATTGAAATATATTGCAACTTATTCCGACAGCACATTCGGATATCATCTAGTTACATTTAGAACTGTAATACATTGGAATTTCATCTCGTTCACATGGTGGTGTTCTTGACACACTTGTTGTAGCTAAGGAGAGGCACCGACGGAGCAGACATTCACTGCATTGCCTTCTCCCCAGACTCCAAATGGCTGGCGGTATCCAGCGACAAGGCAACGGTGCACGTCTTCAGCATTGACGACTTCAACCTTACAAGCTTGACGCCTGAGGATGACCATGCCGGCGATGATCTTCTGGCGGCACCACCAGTACCATCTTTTCCTACACCTGCAACAACCAACCAGAGCTCATCACGAATGTCATTCTTGAAAGGTCGGTGAATATTCCTACATGTTAACTGGTAAAATTAACGTTTTTCTCTACATTTTTTTACTCGATCGGAATCTTAACTTAACACTTCACTCCTCATGAACACACAGGCTACCTGCCGACGTATTTCAGTTCAAAGTGGTCGTTTGCTCAGTTCCGGATCCCTAACGCCTGGACCAAGTGCTCGGTGGCGTTCGACCAGAGACACCCCAACACCATTACCATCGTCTGCATGGACAAACGGTGCGTTGAAGAAGCTAAAATCACTCTCTCAATGTTATATTGACACACGTGTGCAACATGTTGTCACACACACACATGTGGCATGCTGTATCACACGCTCGCGCGAGCTTACCTCCCACTTCTTTATCCATTTTGTTTAGAAGTTTCTGAGATGATAGCATAACGTTACATGCTGACAACGACTGTCATGGTGTGCGTGCAGGTTCTACCACTGTGAGTTCGACCCGGTGAAAGGAGGCGACATGGTGCCGGGGGTGTACCACGAGAACTTCATGGACCTGTGAAGGGATTAGGGACGCAAGGCAGCAAGACACTTCTTTAGGTCCAGTTGGAAGCCAATATACTTTCAAGTTGATGATGTCTAGATTTTTCTAGGTAGAATACCTCTATGGTGTTGTATGAATCATGACTTCTTTGACATTTTGATCATCTTTGTTTTTAATGAATATACTCCCTCCGTCCGGAAAAGCTTGTCGCTTAAATGAATGTATCCAGTACTAACTTGATGCTAAATACATCCATTTGAGGGATAAGTTTGGGACAAATTTTTTCGGACGGAGTGAGTACATGCAACTCACCCGCATAATTCGAAAAGAAAAAAAGAATTATACAGCACCAAGGTCCAGGTCGCTCCCGCGGGCGGCCCGGGAGCGAACCCTAGCCGCCGCCAGCGCAGGCCCCTCCGGCCCCTCCTCCCCTCGCCGCCGCCGGCGGACGTCGCCGGGCGAAGCCCGCGCGGCTCGGCGGCGGCGGGGCCCTTCCCTCCTCCAGCTCGAGCAGGGGCGGCGCGGGCCGTTCGTTCGGGCGGGAACTCGGCGCGGCACTCGCGCGGGTGCGCGCACCGGCGAGGGTAGCCGACGGCGTGGCGAGGGCGCGCAAGGCGCGGCGCGGACGCGTTCAGTTTCCGGCGGCGTAGATCGGACGCTGGGCCGGGAATCGCGGTGGGGGAGGCTCGGCTCCCTGTGGCGCGGTGCAGGCGGAGTGTGACGGATCTGAGGTTGCGCCTCCGGCGGGTGGCGGCCGCGGGAGCGTCGTCGGCAGGCCCCGGGGCTGCGGCCTGGTGGTTTCTGCCCGACGAGTTTGGGTGGGGTTGCGGTCCCCCCTCCTGCCTCCTAGATCTCCGTCATGATGGTTCTGGCTGCGTCGGCTGCGGGCGGCGGATGGGACGCCGGGGCGGCGGCCCCGGTCCGGGGCGGCTTTGGTGCGGGCGTCTCGGCGGCGCCCGATCCAGATCTGAAGGCCTCCGTCTACTTCAACCAGGGCTGCCTCCGATGGTCCTGCTTTGGGCGGCCTTTGTCGCCGGAGTTGTACCTGTTTGGTGGCTGGAGGTGGGAGGTGGCTCCGGAGAAATCCGAGGCCAGCAGTGCTGGCCACGACGGCGGCGACTCCCGAGGGCGTCGTACCCTTCTTGTAGGCGCCTTCTAGGTTGCTGCCTTCCCCTCTTCCTTCCACCCAGCTCGTATGCCGGGCGAAAGCCCAAATCCTTGCCGGATCGAGCGACAGCGGCGCTCCGGGCATCGTCACCTTCTTGGGGGTGTCGTTCGTGGTGAGCTTGGGATGGATGTGATGCTTTGGTTGCTTGGCAGCGCGTGGTCGGAGTTCGTCTGGTGGCGGTGTGTTGGCGCTCTGCCGCCTATGTGCTCAGCCTCGGAGTCCTCCTTCCACGGTGCTTGGTTTTCAGCAGCCCTGCCGGACTAGGCGGAGCGGTGCTTCATCCTACTCATTGATGGCGGCGTATCTCGGCGGCGTGGCGCAGTGGAGATTCGGCGTTCGATGTGTGATGATGGACTCGCGCAGGAGGACAAAGTTGTCTGGTGTCGTGGTGACGTCGATGGCTGAGTGGCCAGACAAGGTAGAAGCCTCAATATTTGCTCTGAAGACGGACCTGTGGAAGATGGCGACGACGACACACGAGTGCGTCGGACCGGTTTGTACCCCAGACCCGGTATTTGGCTCGGCTGGGGCTTCCGGCTTTTGATGTTAGGCTTAGGTGAGTGGTCTGGGTAGTGGCCCAGTTAGCACCCCTTCATCATTTTGATGTTAGGCTTAGATGAGTGGTTTGGGTAGTGGCCCAGCTAGCACGCCTTCATCATTTGAATAGGAGTAGCGGCATATGTTGCCAAGATGGCGGACTCAGGTATATTGTTGTAATACTTTGTAAGGTCCTTGAGAATAATCAATAAAGTGGCCGCATGCATCTCCCAGATGCAGAGGCCGGGGGTCATCCTCCTTTTCTAAAAAAAAAGCACCAAGGTGCAACCACTAGTCCTACGGCGTGACGCTCATGGAGCCTACCGCATCACAGTTCCCACCTTCTTCATGTGTCGTTAATGCCTCCGCTTTGCCGCGTTCTGTCTTTTCTCTGCCTTTTGTTGCTCATCAGTGCACTACCGCCATTTTAATCTGCTAGCCAAGTTCAAGTTGGGGCGTTGAAGTGCTCAGATAAAGCCTTCTCCTAAGGTTGTCGGGGTGCACATTATATGTCCGTTACCCCGTGCAATCTCGTCGTCCTTAACATCGTCGTAATTTTGTTGCCGATGACCGTCGGGAACTCGGGATCTCTCATGTCGTGATGCAGCTAGCTGCTAATTAGCAGCACCCCTAATGTCTACTTTATCTATTTCAAAATATAAGGTGTTTTAGTTTTTTTTACCGAAACGGCAGGTGCTCTGCCTTTTCATTTAAGTAGAGGGCAAACTGTACAATCTGAGAAAGTCTCAGCAAGAAACTCAAAAGAAAGGGGTCCGGTGCTGCACAAAACAGCCCGGCTGTACATGCCTCACAAGACTACTCCCTGGCCTCCATAAGGAGGCCTAAATCATCCCTAATGAGCAAGCAGACACCCTCAGCTAACTTCTGCTCGTTCTGAAAGATGCGTTTGTTCCTTTCGTTTCAAATGTTCCAGGCCACATAAGTCGCTGCCACACATTCATCTATCACCTCCCCTTTTCGCCTGACCAGGAATGTTTTGTCCCACCAATCATTAATCGAGGTTGCCTGGAGTGCAACTGCTGCCGCCTTGGGGTACTTGGATGCCATTCCGTGCCATACCGTCTTGGCATAGGAGGATCTCAAGATAAGATGACCAGCCGATTCAATGATCTTATCGCAAGCACAGCAAACATCTTGATGATCCCATCCTCTTCTAAGCAGCCTATGAGTCGTCCAATGTCTGTTTTGAAGCAAAGTCCAGATAAAGAATTTTATTGTTGATTCGCTTCGGGTCTTCCATATGCTTAACAGGCGAGGCATTGGGAGGTGCGTGATGAAGTGCTGCTCATACGCCGATTTGGCAGAGTACATTTCATTAGCAGTGAGGGTCCAACTAATCACATCGGTGGTGCCACTGAGTTGAACTTGCTGGACCTTGTGCCAAAGAAGGGCAAAGGAGCGAAGCTGGTCGGCTGAGTTCAGCTGCTGCAAGCCCATCATCCATTTCCCATCGTGGAGAGCATCCGCAACAGTGGTCCGTTTGTGACGAGCAAGGCGAAACAGCAGGGGCGCCACCTCCATTGGAGCAGCTCCATCCATCCATCGATGAGTCCAGAAAAGGGCTCGTGAGCCGTCGCCGATGGAGACTTTTGTGCAACCTTTGAAGAGCTGCAAGTCAGGAATATCACACGGAGTTGGTGTCCCTTTCCACAGCCTATCTTGGTTTATCCCATCCGAACCAAGGCCACCTCAATCTCAGTGCTCTGCTGAAGGCGGTAAGATCTTTGATGCCAAGTCCACCGACAGCCTTGGGTGCACAGATGCGTTTCCAATTTACCAAGCACTTCCCACCATGAGCCTCCTCATCGGCGTTCCATAGGAAATTCGTTTTCATCTTGTCAAGCTTTTTAACAAACCATTTGTACGGAGCAAAAATCATCAAAAAATATGTTACCATGTTTGTAAGGACAGAATTGATCAAAGATAAACGGCCGGTCCTCTGAAGCAGCTTTCCTTTCCATGCCCTCAATCTGGCAGCCCCTTTCTCCAGCAACGGTTGCAGATCAATGAGTCTCAACTTGCCGAAGGAGAGTGGTAGTGCCAGATAGTTGCAAGGAAGAACACCATGCACCCCTCCGAAACCTTGGGTTAGGCCCTGAACATCGAGATTGTGGCATTGTATTGGGTATATGACACTCTTTGCCTCATTCACTTTCAGACCCGAAATTTCCCCAAATCTTGTCAAGATACGCCTCAGGCCCCCCAATTCAGAGGGGCAAGGGTTAACAAATAGGGCAGCATCATCCGCATAGAAGCTTGTCTTTAGCCGGGCTGCACGTAGCGGAATAGGTGACAAAATGTTGGCCTCTGAGCCTATCAAAACGTCATATATTTCAGAACGGAGGCTCCACAATTCCAAAAAAAAAATTTCAATTTTCATACGGGGTGGATTTCGTCGACAGTTGTAGTCTGCTTACGTGTGCGCTGCAAGTTACAGAGTCCGGCTCCAACCATGCAAAGTTTTTTTTTTTGCGGGACCAAACATGCAAAACTTGTCACGGTCGGTTAAACGTAGTTATGGTTACCAAATTCCGTACGAGCGGCTTAAATCACGGTCACGGACGCGTCGATCGAGCCATCGACCCGAGCTAGGGTGCGCAGCGTACATACGTCGTCGCCGCCGTGCTGATCGATTCATCACGTAGCTAGGTTTCGACTTCAATTGATCGACAATGGTGTCTTCGTCGTCGTCCCCCGCGGCCAGCGCCGAAGCCGACTCCCCGATCGTCCACGTCGCCTTCAGCAGCGGCGCCTCCCACTTCGTCGCGTCCACGGCCACCGGGTTCCACGTCTTCTCCTGCGACGAGTCGGTCGAGCGCGTCCGCTACAAGTCCATCGCCGACGTCTCGGACGGCGCCGAGGTGACCTCCGCCGAGATGCTCACGTGGTCGCGCCTGGCCGTCGTGACCCGGGAGACGGGCGGCGCCGAGCACGAGGCGATCTACTTTTTTGACGAGAGCAAGAAGGCGATACGCATCAGCTCGGACAAGACCCCCGGCCTCGGTGTCGTGGGCGGGATCCGCCTTCTCGGGGACCGTGCGCTCATCGCCGGCCAGAAGATGGCGATGCTGGTCCTCAGGGGCCACATCAAGAACTCGGAGCTGGTCGCGACGGGCCCGAACCCGCTGGGGCTGTGCGCGCTGGCGGTTGACCGCCGAGCGGCGACGTTCATGTACGCCCTGCCGCGGCCGGAGAAGGGCGCGGTGCAGGTCTGCCGGAGCGGCCAGCTCGGCAGCGTCGACGTGCGCGCGCACGCGTCGAGCCTGTCGTGCATCGCGCTCTCCCGCGACGGCCGGCTGCTCGCCACGGCCGGCTCCAAGGGCACGCTCGTGCGCATCTTCAGCACCGACGACGGCACCATGGTGCAAGAGGTATCCAACGCTTCTACTTCTCGCTACGCATCTGTTTAAGTTTTTTTTTCCTTGAAAATCTACCTTTGTGGTACAAGATTTTCAAATCTGTTGCATACGAGTCGTTTTGCCTCTTTCATTTCATATACATCGATTTTGCCCCTTACATTTCATATACCTACTCCCTCCGTCGTTTTGCCTCTTTCATTTCATATTCATACGAGTCGTTTTGCCTCTTTCATTTCATATACATACTCCCTCCGTCCCGAAATGCCGAAATGTAAGACGTTAGACTTTCATTTCATATACATCGATTTTCATGTTCGGTCGTGTTCTTGACTTGCCTACATGCAGCTAAGGAGAGGTATTGACAGAGCAGACATCCACTGCATCGCCTTCTCGCTGGAATCCCAATGGCTGGCCGTCTCCAGCGACAAGGGGACGGTGCACGTTTTCCCGGTCGCTAGCGTCAACAAGGCGACCGAGGGCGGCGGCGACGACAGCGATAACATGCCGGTAACACCACCGGCAGCGGCAGCGGCAGCGGCAACAGCCAAGCAGGGATCGTCGCTATCATTCTTGAAAGGTGCAACGCCGGCCGGTTCTCCTACAAGGCTGCAAGAACCTACCTATTTAACGCACCTTCATGCAAGAACTGACGAGCCAATGTGGTAATTTGTTAAAAGTGCTTTCTGCATGCATCTTGTGCAGGTTACTTGCCGAGCTACTTCAGCTCGGAGTGGTCGCTGGCTCAGGTCCGGCTCCGTGAAGGCGTCGACTACACGGTGGAGTTCTGGCGGCACCACCCCAACACCATCCTCATCGCCGGCACGGACGGAAGGTGCGTATGTCCCCTCCTTTTCTTTTCTTATACTCCCTTCGTTTCTAAATTTAAGGCCTTCTAGAGATTTCAATACAAACTACATACGGGTGTATATAGATATATTTTAGAGTATAGCTTCATTTATTTTACTTCACATGTGGTCCATATTGAAATCTTTAAAATGACTTATATTTAGGAAAAGAGGAATTATATAGTGGCGTAGAACAGAATGTTGGCATGATCCGTGAACTGGTCTTTTTTTTGTCACTGCAATGGTTCGTGCGTGCAGCTTCTACCGGTGCCGTTTTGACCCCGTGAACGCGGGCGAGATGAAGGAGCTGGAACACGAGAGATTCATTAAGAAGATCAAGGAGTGAGACAGCAAGAGAGAAATATCCCAGTCCAGTAGGAGGCTTAGCCAGTTCACCTTTATATGTATACACGATGTGTACAATGCAATGGCTTAGAGAGGTGTTTGCAAAAGTAAATCAGTTTTGGCTTAAGCATCGGTGCTTGTTTCTAATGCTTAATTAAAGAAGTGGCCAGGGGTTGAAATTAAAATTTGTGCCGGTCACTTCTTTTTGACAACTGGCTAGCCACCGGCGAGGGCAAAAGCAGCCCGCCTAGCCCATGTGGAGAAGTTTATATGTGCAGTCCGACACTGCTTGCATACATCACTAGGGGTTTGAATACATCAAAACGCGCACCCCACCAATGAATTTAGTGTTATTTAAGAAGTAAGAAAACGAAGAGAAAAACGAAAATAGACAATGAGAAATTTTGCACACAATACACTACACATATATGTGCTTTTTAAAAATATAAGCAGGAATAAAAATATAATAGTGGAATTGGAAGCATTGGTAGTACTCATTAAAAAAGAAATAAAATAAAATAAAAACTATAAAATAAATAATAATATAGTATTCTAATCCAAGAACGAAAAGGAGTTGGTGGCATTGGTATTACCCGTTAAGAAGAAAGAAATTAAAAAAAACTGAAAGAAGAAATGACATAGTTTACACATAATTGTGGATTTTTTGCAAAAAAGAAGTTTTTCAAAGAATGAGTGAATCAGATTGCACTTTTCTTAATATGCAAAGAACAAAAATTTAATAGTGCATTTTTCACACTATAGTATAATTTGCATACATATTGTATAATATTGCATGTGTACTTACACAAAAAGTGAAATTTTCATAGTAAAAGTTTCCACATATAAAACTAAAAAATCAAAATAATGAAATTTTCTAAAAAAGAATGAATTAGTGGCAGTGGTGTTACCCTTTAAGAAGAAAGGAAATGAAAAAAAAAACTGAAACAAGCGATGAAAATTTTAGCACACAGTTTACACAAAAATTCTATAAAGGAGTAGGATTTTCTATCATAGTTTGCCACAAAACTAGTTAAGGTTTTCAACGCTATAAAAGTTTCAGAGACAACATATTTTTTATCATGTCAAAAAGTAATATATTTTTTAGAATTGTTAACAATACAATCAAATCGAATGTTGAATAATCAAACTCAAAGACACTGATCGAGTTGGGAGCCTGGGATCGGCTAGTGGCACCATTAAGCCCAAAATGCTAGCTTGGCTTGGATCCAATTCAATTCTTTTATTGCATCCACTTAAATTCAACCAGGCCAAAAAAAAAACTGAAGATAGTTCTTGACCAAAGAACTTGGTCATGACACTTTTTTGGATCGGAGGATAAAAAGTAGACCATAGTAAATAGTGATTACTAAAAGGAAAAAAACAGCGAATCTTTCATACATCAATATCCTGCAAAAATGCTTGCAAAGAGGGTTAGGAGGGTATGAAAGCACCAATCATCTGTTGGGGAACGCAGTATTTCAAATTTTTTACCTACGATCAAGATCTATCTATGTGATGCATAGCAACGAGCGGGAGAGTGTGTCCACGTACCCTCGTAGACCGAAAGCGGAAGCGTTAAGTAACGCGGTTGAAGTAGTCGAACGTCTTCGCGATCCAACCGATCAAGTACCGAACGTACGACACCTCCGCGATCTGCACACGTTCAGCTCGGTGACGTCCCTCGTACTCTTGATCCAGCTGAGGCCGAAGGAGAGTTTCGTCAGCACGACGGCGTGATGACGGTGATGATGAAGTTACCGACGCAGGGCTTCGCCTAAGCACTACAACGATATGACCGAGGTGGAAATCTGTGGAGGGGGGCACCGCACACGGCTAAGACAACTATCAACTTGTGTGTTCTAGGGTGCCCCCCGCCCCTGTATATAAAGGAGCAAGGGGGAGGTCGGCCGGCCCTCATAGGCGCGCCAAGGGGGGAGGAATCCTCCTCCTAGTAGGAGTAGGACTCCCCCCTTTCCTAGTCCTACTAGGAGAAGGAAGGAGGGGGAAAGAGAAGGAAGGAGGGGGCGCCGCCCCTCCCCCTAGTCCAATTCGGACTAGGCACATGGGAGGGCGCGGGGCCAGCCCTTGGCAGCCCCTCTCTCTCCCCTGGGCCCAATAAGGCCCATTACTTCTCCGGTGGTTCCGATAACCCTTCTGGCACTCCGATATTTATCCGGTGACCCCCGGAACTCATCCGGTGTCCGAATAGTATCGTCCAATATATCAATCTTTATGTCTCGACCATTTCGAGACTCCTCGTCATGTCCGTGATCACATCCGGGACTCCAAACTACCTTCGGTACATCAAAACACATAAACTCATAATACCGATCGTCATCGAACGTTAAGCGTGCGGACCCTACGGGTTCGAGAACTATGTAGACATGACCGAGACTCATCTCCGGTCAATAACCAATACCGGAACCTGGATGCTCATATTGGCTCCTACATATTCTACGAAGATCTTTATCGGTCAAACCGCATAACAACATACGTTGTTCCCTTTGTCATCGGTATGTTACTTGCCCGAGATTCGATCGTCGGTATCTCAATACCTAGTTCAATCTCGTTACCGGAAAGTCTCTTTACTCGTTCTGTAATGCATCATCCTGCAACTAACTCATTAGTCACATTGCTTGCAAGGCTTATAGTGATGTGCATTACCGAGAGGGCCCAGAGATACCTCTCAGACAATCGGAGTGACAAATCCTAATCTCGATCTATGTCAACTCAACAAACACCATCGGAGACACCTGTAGAGCATATTTATAATCACCCAGTTACGTTGTGAAGTTTGATAGCATACTAAGTGTTCCTCCGGTATTCGGGAGTTGCATAATCTCTTAGTCATAGGAACATGTATAAGTCATGAAGAAAGCAATAGCAATAAACTAAACGATCATAGTGCTAAGCTAACGGATGGGTCTTGTCCATCACATCATTCTCTAATGATGTGATCCCATTCATCAAATGACAACACATGTCTATGGCTAGGAAACTTAACCATCTTTGATTAACGAGCTAGTCTCACATCATTCTCTAATGATGTGATCCCGTTCATCAAGTGACAACACATGTCTATGGCTAGGAAACTTAACCATCTTTGATTAACGAGCTAGTCTAGTAGAGGCATACTAGGGACACTCTGTTTGTCTATGTATTCACACATGTACTAAGTTTCCGGTTAATACAATTCTAGCATGAATAATAAACATTTACATGATATAAGGAAATATAAATAACAACTTTATTATTGCCTCTAAGGCATATTTCTTTCAGTCTCCCACTTGCACTAGAGTCAATAATCTAGTTCACATCGCCATGTGATTTAACACCAATAGTTCACATCTTTATGTGATTAATACCCATAGTTCACATCGCCATGTGACCAACACTCAAAGGGTTTACTTGAGTCAATAATCTAGTTCACATCGCTTGTGTGATTAACACCCAAGAGCAATAAGGTGTGATCATGTTTTCTTGTGAGAGAAGTTTTAGTCTACGGGTCTGCCACATTCAGATCCGTAAGTATTTTACAAATTTCTATGTCTACAATGCTCTGCACGGAGCTACTCTAGCTAATTGCTCCCACTTTCAATATGTATCCAGATTGAGACGCAGAGTCATCTGGATCGGTGTAAAAGCTTGGATCAACGTAACTCCTTACGAAGAACTCTTTGTCACCTCCATAACCGAGAAATGTTTCCTTAGTTTTCTAAGGATAATTTTGACCGTTGTCCAGTGATCTACTCCTGGATCACTATTGTACCCCTTTGCCAAACTCATGGCAAGGTATATAATATGTCTAGTACATAGCATAGCATACTTTATAGAACATATGGCTGAGGCATAGGGAATGACTTTCATTCTCTTTCTATTTTCTACCGTGGTCGGGATTTGAGTCTTACTCAACTTTACACCTTGCAATACAGGAAAGAACTCCTTCTTCGACTGTTCCATTGTGAACTACTTCAAAATCTTGTCAAGGTATATACTCATTGAAAAATCTTATCAAGTGTCTTGATCTATAGATCTTGATGCTCAATATGTAAGCAGCTTCACCGAGGTCTTTCTTTGAAAAACTCCTTTCAAATACTCCTGTATGCTTTCTAGAAAATTCTACATCATTTCCGATCAACAATATGTCATTCACATATACTTATCAGAAAGGATGTAGTGCTCCCACTCTCTTTCTTGTAAATACAGGCTTTACTGCAAGTCTGTATAAAACTATATGCTTTGATCAACTCATCAAAGCGTATATTCCAACTCCGAGATGTTGGCACCAGTCCATAAATGTATCGCTGGAGCTTGCACACTTTGTTAGCACCTTTTGGATGGACAAAACCTTTTGGTTGCATCATATACAACTCTTCTTTAAGATATCCATTAAGGAATGCAATTTTGACATCCATTTGCCAAATTTCATAATCATAAAATGCGGCAATTGCTAACATGATTCGGACAATTTTAAGCATTGATACGAGTGAGAAAATCTCATCGTAGTCAACATCTTGAACTTTTCAAAACCCCTTTTCGACAAATCGAGCTTTGTAGATAGTAACACTACTATCAGCGTCCGTCTTCCTCTTGAAGATCCATTTATTCTCAATGGCTTGCTGATCATCGGGCAAGTCCACCGAAGTCCACACTTTGTTCTCATACAAGGATTCAATCTCAGATTTCATGGCCTGAAGCCATCTGTCGGAATCTGGGCTCATCATCGCTTCCTCATAGTTCGTAGGTTCATCATGGTCTAGTAACATGACTTCCAGAACAGGATTACCGTACCACTCTGGTGCGAATCATACTTTGGTTGACCTACGAGGTTCGGTAGTAACTTGATCGGAAGTTTCATGATCATCATCATTAACTTCCTCACTAATTGGTGTAGGCATCACTGGAACTGATTTCAGTGATGAGCTACTTTCCAATTCGAGAGAAGGTACAATTACCTCATCAAGTTCTACTTTCCTCCCACTCACTTCTTTCGAGAGAAACTCCTTCTCTAGAAAGGATCCATTCTTAGCAACAAAGATCTTGCCTTCGGATTTGTGATAGAAGGTGTACCCAACAGTCTCCTTTGGGTATCCTATGAAGACGCATTTCTCCGATTTGGGTTCGAGCTTATCAGGTTGAAACTTTTTCACATAAGCATCGCAGCCCTAAACTTGAAGAAACGACAGCTTAGGTTTATTGCCAAACCACAGTTCATATGGTGTCGTCTCAACGGATTTAGATGGTGCCCTATTTAACGTGAATGCAGCTGTCTCTAATGCATAACCCGAAAATGATAGTGATAAATCGGTAAGAAACATCATAGATCGCACCATATCTAATAAAGTACGGTTATGACGTTCGGACACACCATTACGCTGTGGTGTTCCAGGTGGCATGAGTTGCGAAACTATTCCACATCGTTTCAAATGAAGACCAAATTCGTAACTCAAATATTCGTCTCTGCGATCAGATCGTAGAAACTTTATTTTCTTGTTACGATGATTTTCCACTTCACTCTGAATTTCTTTGAACTTTTCAAATGTTTCAGACCTATGTTTCATCAAGTAGATATACCCATATCTGCTCAAATCATTTGTGAAGGTCAGAAAATAATGATACCCGCCGCAAGCCTCAACACTTATCGGATCGCATACATCACTATGTATTATTTCCAATAAGTTAGTTGCTCGCTCCATCGTTCCGGAGAACGGAGTCTTAGTCATCTTGCCCATGAGGCATGGTTCGCAAGCATCAAGTGATTCATAATCAAGTGATTCCAAAAGTCCATCAGCATGGAGTTTCTTCATGCGCTTTACACCAATATGACCTAAACAGCAGTGCCACATATAAGTTGCACTATCATTATTAACTTTGCATCTTTTGGCTTCAATATTATGATATGTGTCACCTTAGGTGTATGACCACAGAAGGTTTTATTCATGTAAAAAGAATAAAAATTATTCTTTGACTTAAATGAATAACCGTATTGTAATAAACATGATCCAATCATATTATGCTCAACGCAAACACCAAATAACATTTATTTTAGGTTCAACACTAATCCCGAAGGTAAAGGGAGTGAGCGATGGTGATCTTATCAACCTTGGAATCACTTCCAACACGCATCGTCATCTCACCCTCAACCAATCTCTGTTCATTTTGTAACTTTTGTTTCAAGTTACTAATCATAGCAACTGAACCAGTATCAAATACCCGGGGGCTACTATGAACACTAGTAAAGTACACATCAATAACATGTATATCATATATACTTTTGTTCACTTTGCAATCCTTCTTATCCGCCAAGTATTTGGGGCAGTTCCGCTTCCAGTGACCATTTCCTTTGCAGTAGAAGCACTCAGTTTCAGGCTTGGGTCTAGCTTTGGGCTTCTTCATGGGAGTGGCAACTTGCTTGTCATTCTTCTTGAAGTTCCCTTTCTTTCCCTTGAACTTTTACTTGAAACTAGTGGTCTTGTCAACCATCAACACTTGATGTTTTTCTTGATTTCTACCTTCGCCGATATCAGCATCGCGAATAGCTCGGGGAATCGTTTTCGTCATCCCTTGCATATTATAGTTCATCGCGAAGTTCCAGTAACTTGGTGATAGTGACTAGAGAACTCTGTGAATCACTATTTTATCTGGAAGATTAACTCCCACTTGATTCAAGCGATTGTAGTACTCAGACAATCTGAGCACATGCTCACTGGTTGAGCTATTCTCCTCCATTTTGTAGGCAAAGTACTTGTCATAGGTCTTATACCTCTCGACTCGGGCATGAGTCTGAAATACCAATTTCAGCTCTTGGAACATCTTATATGCTCCGTGGCATTCAAAACATTTTTGAAGTCCCGGTTCTAAGCCGTAAAGCATGGCGCACTAAACTATCAAGTAGTTATCATACCGAGCTTGCCAAACATTCATAACGTCTGCATCTGCTCCTGCAATAGGTCTGTCACCTAGCGGTGCATTAAGGACATAATTCTTCTGTGCAGCAATGAGGATAATCCACAGATCACGGACCTAGTCCGCATCATTGCTACTATCATCTTTCAACATAGTTTTTCTCTAGGAACATATCAAAAATAAACGGGAAGCTACATCACGAGCTATTGATCTACAACATAGTAATGCAAATACTATCAGGACTAAGTTCATTATAAATTAAAGTTCAATTAATCATATTACTTAAGAACTCCCACTTAGATAGACATCCCTCTAGTCATCTAAATGATCACGTGATCCAAATCAACTAAACCATGTCCGATCATCACGTAAAATGGAGTTGTTTTCAATGGTGAACATCACTATGTTGATCATATCTACTATATGATTCACGCTCGACCTTTCGGTCTCAATGTTCCAAGGCCATATCTGCATATGCTAGGCTCGCCAAGTTTAACCCGAGTATTCTGCCTGTGCAAAACTGGCTTGCACCCGTTGTATGTGAACGTGGAGCTTATCACACTCGAGCATCACGTGGTGTCTCGGCACGACGAACTGTCGTAATGGTCCATACTCAGGGAGAACACTTATACCTTGAAATTTAGTGAGAGGTCATCTTATAATGCTACCGCCGAACTAAGAAAAATAAGATGCATAAAGGATAAACATCACATGCAATCAATATAAGTGATATGATATGAAGGAAATATGCCCTAGAGGCAATAATAAAGTTATTATTTATTTCCTCATATCATGATAAATGTTTATTATACATGCTAGAATTGTATTAATCGGAAACATAATACATGTGTGAATACATAGACAAACATAGTGTCACTAGTATGCCTCTACTTGACTAGCTCGTTGATCAAAGATGGTTGAGTTTCCTAGCCATAGACATGAGTTGTCATTTGATTAACGGGATCACATCATTAGGAGAATGATGTGACTTACTTGACCCATTCCGTTAGCTTAGCACTTAATCGTTTAGTTTACTGCTATTGCTTTCTTCATGACTTATACATGTTCCTATGACTATGAGATTATGCAACTCCCGATTACTGGAGGAACACTTCATGTGCTACCAAACGTCACAACGTAACTGGGTGATTATAAAGTGTTGGAAATATGCCCTAGAGGCAATAATAAATGGTTATTATTATATTTCTTTGTTCATGGTAATTGTCTATTGTTCATGCTATAATTGTATTGTCCGGAAATCGTAATACATGTGTGAATACATAGACCACAACGTGTCCCTAGTAAGCCTCTAGTTGACTAGCTCGTTGATCAACAGATAGTCATGGTTTCCTGACTATGGACATTAGATGTCGTTGATAACGGGATCACATCATTAGGAGAATGCGATTTGTCTGGTTAATTCCGTTAACGAACGAGACCTCAGCCTGCTAACTAGCTATGCGGAGCCATCCCTCCGCAGTGTGATGGACAAGACCCAATCCTAAGCATAGCATAAAAGATCGTGTAGTTTCGTTTGCTAGAGCTTTTCCAATGTCAAGTATCTTTTCCTTAGACCATGAGATCGTGCAACTCCCGGATACCGTAGGAGTGCTTTGGGTGTGCCAAACATCACAACGTAACTGGGTGACTATAAAGGTGCATTACGGGTATCTCCGAAAGTATTTGTTGGGTTGGCACGGATCGAGACTGGGATTTGTCACTCCGTGTGACGGAGAGGTATCTCTGGGCCCACTCGGTAATGCATCATCATAATGAGATCAATGTGACTAAGGCGTTAGTCACGGGATCATGCATTGCGGTACGAGTAAAGAGACTTGCCGGTAACGAGATTGAACAAGGTATTGGGATACCGACGATCGAATCTCGGGCAAGTAACATACCGATTGACAAAGGGAATTGTATACGGGATTGATTGAATCCTCGACATCGTGGTTCATCCGATGAGATCATCGTGGAACTTGTGGAAGCCAACATGGGTATCCAGATCCCGCTGTTGGTTATTGACCGGAGAGGCGTTTCGGTCATGTCTGCATGTCTCCCGAACCCGTCGGGTCTACACACTTAAGGTTCGGTGACGCTAGGGTTGTAGAGATATGAGTATGCAAAAACCCGAAAGTTGTTCGGAGTCCCGGATGAGATCCCGGACGTCACGAGGAGTTCCAGAATGGTCCGGAGGTAAAGAATTATATATAGGAAGTCAAGTTTCGGCCACCGGGAAAGTTTCAGGGGTTACCGGTATTGTACCGGGACCACCGGAAGGGTCCCGGGGGTCCACCGGGTGGGGCCACCTATCCCGGAGGGCCCCGTGGGCTGAAGTGGGAAGGGAACCAGCCCATAGTGGGCTGGGCGCCCCCCCATGGGCCTCCCCCCATGCGCCTAGGGTTGGAAACCCTAGGGTGGGGGGGCTTCCCACTTGCCTTGGGGGGCGGCACCCCCTTGGCCGCCGCCCCCCCCCCACCCTAGATGGGTTTGGCCGGCGCCCCCCCTCCCAGGGGGCCTATATAAAGGGGGGAGGGAGGGCAGTAACATCTCAGCCTTGGGCGCCTCCCTCCTCCCCTGCTACACCTCTCTCTCTCGTAGAAGCTCGGCGAAGCCCTGCCGGCATCCCGCTACATCCACCACCACGCCGTCGTGCTGCTGGATCTCCATCAACCTCTCCTTCCCCCTTGCTGGATCAAGAAGGAGGAGACGTCGCTCCACCGTACGTGTGTTGAACGCGGAGGTGCCGTCCGTTCGGCACTAGGTCATCGGTGATTTGGATCACGGTGAGTACGACTCCGTCATCCACGTTCATAGGAACGCTTCCGCTCGCGATCTACAAGGGTATGTAGATGCACTTCTTTCCCCTCGTTGCTAGTATACTCCATAGATGCATCTTGGTGAGCGTAGGAAAATTTTAAAATTATGCGACGATTACCAACAGTGGCATCATGAGCCAGGCCTATGCGTAGTTACTATGCACGAGTAGAACACAAAGAAGTTGTGGGCGTTGATGTTGCCAATTCTTCTTGCCGCTACTAGTCGTTTCTTGTTTCGGCGGCATTGTAGGATGAAGCGGCCCGGACCGACCTTACACGTACGCTTACGTGAGACAGGTTCCACCGACTGACATGCACTAGTTGCATAAGGTGGCTAGCGGGTGTCTGTCTCTCCTACTTTAGTCGGAACGGATTCGATGAAAAGGGTCCTTATGAAGGGTAAATAGAAATTGGCAAATCACGTTGTGGTCATACGTAGGTAAGAAAACGTTCTTGCTAGAAACCTACAAACCACGTAAAAACTTGCAACAACAATTAGAGGACGTCTAACTTGTTTTTGCAGCATGTGTTATGTGATGTGATATGGCCAGAAGATGTGATGAATGATATATATGTGATGTATGAGATTGATCATATTCTTGTAATGGGAATCACGACTTGCATGTCGATGAGTATGACAACCGGCAGGAGCCATAGGAGTTGTCTTTATTATTTTGTATGACCTGTGTGTCATTAATAACGCCATGTAAATTACTTTACTTTGTTGCTAAAAGCGTTAGCCATAGAAGTAGAAGTAATAGTTGGCGTGACGACTTCATGAAGACACAATGATGGAGATCATGATGATGGAGATCATGGTGTCCTGCCGGTGACGAAGATGATCATGGTGCCCCGAAGATGGAGATCAAAGGAGCAAAATGATATTGGCCATATCATGTCACTATTTGATTGCATGTGATGTTTATCATGTTTTTGCATCTTATTTGCTTAGAACGACGGTAGTAAGTAAAATGATCCCTTATGATAATTTCAAGAAAAGTGTTCACCCTAACTGTGCACCGTTGCGAAGGTTCGTTGTTTCGAAGCACCACGTGATGATCGGGTGTGATAGATTCTAACGTTCGCATACAACGGGTGTTGACGAGCCTAGCATGTACAGACATGGCCTCGGAACACACGCAATACACTTAGGTTGACTTGACGAGCCTAGCATGTACAGACATGGCCTCGGAACACGGAGGACCGAAAGGTCGAGCATGAGTCGTATAGAAGATACGATCAACATGGAGATGTTCACCGATCTTGACTAGTCCGTCTCACGTGATGATCGGACACGGCCTAGTTAAACTCGGATCATGTTTTCACTTGGATGACTAGAGGGATGTCTATCTGAGTGGGAGTTCGTTGTGTAATTTGATTAGATGAACTTAATTATCATGAACTTAGTCTAAAATCTTTACACTATGTCTTGTAGATCTAATGGCCAACGTTGTCCTCAATTTCAACGCGTTCCTAGAGAAAACCAAGCTGAAAGATGATGGCAGCAACTATACGGACTGGGTCCGGAACCTGAGGATCATCCTCATAGTAGCCAAGAAAGATTATGTCTTAGAAGCACCGCTAGGTGATGCACCAATCCCAGAGAACCAAGACGTTATGAACGCTTGGCAGCAGCGTGCTGATGATTACTCCCTCGTTCAGTGCGGCATGCTTTACAGCTTAGAACCGGGTCTCCAAAAGCGTTTTGAGAAACATGGAGCATATGAGATGTTCGAGGAGCTGAAATTGGTTTTCCAAGCTCATGCCCGGGTCGAGAGATATGAAGTCTCCGACAAGTTCTTCAGCTGTAAAATGGAGGAAAATAGTTATGTAAGTGAGCACATACTCAGAATGTCTGGGTTGCACAACCGCTTGACTCAGCTGGGAGTTAATCTCCCGGATGACGCGGTCATTGACAGAATCCTTCAGTCGCTTCCACCAAGCTACAAGAGCTTTGTGATGAACTTCAATATGCAGGGGATGGAAAAGACCATTCCTGAGATATATTCAATGCTGAAATCAGCGGAGGTGGAGATCAGAAAAGAACATCAAGTGTTGATGGTGAATAAAACCACTAAGTTCAAGAAGGGCAAGGGTAAGAAGAACTTCAAGAAGGACGGCAAGGGAGTTGCCGCGCCCGGTAAGCCAGTTACCAGGAAGAAGCCAAGGAATGGACCCAAGCCCGAGACTGAGTGCTTTTATTGCAAGGGAAGTGGTCACTGGAAGCGGAACTGCCCCAAATACTTAGCGGACAAGAAGGCCGGCAACACCAAAGGTATATGTGATATACATGTAATTGATGTGTACCTTACCAGTACTCGTAGTAGCTCCTGGGTATTTGATACCGGTGCGGTTGCCCATATTTGTAACTCAAAACAGGAACTACGGAATAAACGGAGACTGGCGAAGGACGAGGTGACGATGCGCATCGGGAATGGATCCAAGGTCGATGTGATCGCCGTCGGCACGCTACCTCTGCATCTACCCACGGGATTAGTTTTAAACCTCAATAATTGTTATTTAGTGCCAGCTTTGAGCATGAACATTGTATCTGGATCTCGTTTAATTCGAGATGGCTACTCATTTAAATCCGAGAATAATGGTTGTTCTATTTATTTGAGAGATATGTTTTATGGTCATGCCCCGCTGGTCAATGGTTTATTTTTGATGAATCTCGAACGTGATGTTACACATATTCATAGTGTGAATACCAAAAGATGTAAAGTTGATAACGATAGTCCCACATACTTGTGGCACTGCCGCCTTGGTCACATTGGTGTCAAGCGCATGAAGAAGCTCCATGCAGATGGACTTTTGGAGTCTCTTGATTACGAATCATTTGACACGTGCGAACCATGCCTCATGGGTAAGATGACCAAGACTCCGTTCTCCAGAACAATGGAGCGAGCAACCAACTTATTGGAAATCATACATACCGATGTGTGCGGTCCAATGAGTGTTGAGGCTCGCGGAGGATATCGTTATGTTCTCACTCTCACTGATGACTTAAGTAGATATGGGTATGTCTACCTAATGAAACACAAGTCTGAAACCTTTGAAAAGTTCAAGGAATTTCAGAGTGAGGTTGAGAATCAACGTGACAGGAGAATAAAATTCTTACGATCAGATCGTGGTGGAGAATATTTAAGTCATGAATTTGGTGCACACTTAAGGAAATGTGGAATCGTTTCACAACTCACGCCGCCTGGAACACCTCAGAGAAACGGTGTGTCCGAACGTCGTAATCGCACTCTATTCGATATGGTGCGATCTATGATGTCTCTTACTGATTTACCGCTCTCATTTTGGGGCTATGCTTTAGAGACTGCCGCATTCGCTTTAAATAGGGCTCCGTCGAAATCCGTTGAGACGACACCGTATGAATTATGGTTTGGGAAGAAACCTAAGCTGTCGTTTCTAAAAGTTTGGGGATGCGATGCTTATGTCAAGAAACTTCAACCTGAAAAGCTCGAACCCAAGTCGGAAAAATGCGTCTTCATAGGATACCCCAAGGAAACTATTGCGTATACCTTCTACCTCAGATCCGAAGGCAAGATCTTCGTTGCCAAGAACGGGTCCTTTCTAGAGAAGGAGTTTCTCTCGAAAGAATTGAGTGGGAGGAAAGTGGAACTTGATGAGGTGATAGTCACCCCTTCCGAACCGGAAAGTAGCGCAGCGCGGGAAGATGTTCCTATGGTGCCTACACCGACTGGGGAGGAAGTTAATGATGATGATCATGAAGCTTCGGATCAAGTTACTACTGAACTTCGTAGGTCCAAAGGACACGTTCCGCACCAGAGTGGTACGGCAACCCTGTCCTGGAAATCATGTTGTTAGACAACGGTGAACCTTCGAACTATGAAGAAGCGATGGCGGGCCCGGATTCCGACAAATGGCTAGAAGCCATGAAATCCGAGATAGGATCCATGTATGAAATCGAAGTATGGACTTTGACTGACTTGCCCGATGATCGGCGAGCCATAGAAAACAAATGGATCTTTAAGAAGAAGACAGACGCGGATGGTAATGTGACCATCTATAAGGCTCGACTTGTCGCTAAGGGTTACCGACAAGTTCAAGGGGTTGACTACGATGAGACTTTCTCACCCGTAGCAAAGCTGAAGTCCGTCCGAATCATGTTAGCAATTGCCGCATACTATGATTATGAGATATGGCAGATGGATGTCAAAACGGCATTCCTTAACGGCTTCCTTAAGGAAGAGTTGTATATGATGCAGCCGGAAGGTTTTGTCGATCCTAAGAATGCTAACAAAGTATGCAAGCTCCAGCGCTCAATCTATGGGTTGGTGCAAGCATCTCGGAGTTGGAACATTCGCTTTGATGAGATGATCAAAGCGTTTGGGTTTACACAGACTTATGGAGAAGCCTGTGTTTACAAGAAAGTGAGTGGGAGCTCTGTAGCATTTCTCATATTATATGTGGATGACATATTATTGATGGGAAATGATATAGAATTCTTGGAAAGTATAAAGGCCTATTTGAATAAGTGTTTTTCAATGAAGGACCTTGGAGAAGCTGCTTATATATTAGGCATCAAGATCTATAGAGATAGATCAAGACGCCTCATTGGTCTTTCACAGAGTACATACCTTGACAAGATATTGAAGAAGTTCAATATGGATCAGTCCAAGAAGGGGTTCTTACCTGTATTGCAAGGTGTGCAATTGAGCACGGCTCAATGCCCGACCACGGCAGAAGATAGAGAAAAGATGAGTGTCATCCCCTATGCCTCGGCCATAGGGTCTATTATGTATGCCATGCTGTGTACCAGACCTGATGTAAACCTTGCCGTAAGTTTGGTAGGAAGATACCAAAGTAATCCCGGCATGGAACACTGGACAGCGGTCAAGAATATCCTGAAGTACCTGAAAAGGACTAAGGATATGTTTCTCGTTTATGGAGGTGACGAAGAGCTCGTCGTAAAGGGTTACGTCGACGCTAGCTTCGACACAGATCTGGATGACTCGAAGTCACAAACCGGATACGTGTATATTTTGAATGGAGGAGCAGTAAGCTGGTGCAGTTGCAAGCAAAGCGTCGTGGCGGGATCTACATGTGAAGCGGAGTACATGGCAGCCTCGGAGGCAGCACAGGAAGCAGTCTGGATGAAGGAGTTCATTACCGACCTAGGGGTGATTCCCAATGCGTCGGGCCCGATGACTCTCTTCTGTGACAACACTGGAGCTATTGCCCTTGCCAAGGAGCCCAGGTTTCACAGGAAGACCAGGCATATTAAGCGTCGCTTCAACTCCATTCGTGAAAGTGTTCAAAATGGAGACATAGATATTTGTAAAGTACATACGGACCTGAATGTAGCAGATCCGTTGACTAAACCTCTCCCTAGAGCAAAACATGATCAACACCAGGACGCAATGGGTGTTCGATTCATCACAATGTAACTAGATTATTGACTCTAGTGCAAGTGGGAGACTGTTGGAAATATGCCCTACAGGCAATAATAAATGGTTATCATTATATTTCTTTGTTCATGGTAATTTTCTATTGTTCATGCTATAATTGTATTGTCCGGAAATCGTAATACATGTGTGAATACATAGACCACAACGTGTCCCTAGTAAGCCTCTAGTTGACTAGCTCGTTGATCAACAGATAGTCATGGTTTCTTGACTATGGACATTAGATGTCGTTGATAACGGGATCACATCATTAGGTGAATGATGTGATGGACAAGACCCAATCCTAAGCATAGCATAAAAGATCGTGTAGTTTCGTTTGCTAGAGCTTTTCCAATGTCAAGTATCTTTTCCTTAGACCATGAGATCGTGCAACTCCCGGATACCGTAGGAGTGCTTTGGGTGTGCCAAACGTCACAACGTAACTGGGTGACTATAAAGGTGCATTACGGGTATCTCCGAAAGTATCTGTTGGGTTGGCACGGATCGAGACTGGGATTTGTCACTCCGTGTGACGGAGAGGTATCTCTGGGCCCACTCGGTAATGCATCATCAGAATGAGCTCAATGTGACTAAGGCGTTAGTCACGGGATCATGCATTGCGGTACGAGTAAAGAGACTTGCCGGTAACGAGATTGAACAAGGTATTGGGATACCAACGATCGAATCTCGGGCAAGTAACATACCGATTGACAAAGGGAATTGTATACGGGATTGATTGAATCCTCGACATCGTGGTTCATCCGATGAGATCATCGTGGAACGTGTGGGAGCCAACATGGGTATCCAGATCCCGCTGTTGGTTATTGACCGGAGAGGCATTTCGGTCATGTCTGCATGTCTCCCGAACCCGTAGGGTCTACACACTTAAGGATCGGTGACGCTAGGGTTGTAGAGATATGAGTATGCGGAAACCCGAAAGTTGTTCGGAGTCCCGGACGTCACGAGGAGTTCCGGAATGGTCCGGAGGTAAAGAATTATATATAGGAAGTCAAGTTTCGGCCACCGGGAAAGTTTCGGGGGTTACCGGTATTGTACCGGGACCACCGGAAGGGTCCCGGGGGTCCACCGGGTGGGGCCACCTATCCCGGAGGGCCCCGTGGGCTAAAGTGGGAAGGGAACCAGCCCCTAGTGGGCTGGGCGCCCCCCCATGGGCCTCCCCCCATGCGCCTAGGGTTGGAAACCCTAGGGTGGGGGGGCTTCCCACTTGCCTTGGGGGGCAAGGCACCCCCTTGGCCGCCGCCGCCCCACCCTAGATGGGTTTGGCCGGCGCCCCCCCTCCCAGGGGGCCTATATAAAGGGGGGAGGGAGGGCAGTAACATCTCAGCCTTGGGCGCCTCCCTCCTCCCCTGCTACACCTCTCTCTCTCGTAGAAGCTCGGCGAAGCCCTGCCGGCATCCCGCTACATCCACCACCACGCCGTCGTGCTGCTGGATCTCCATCAACCTCTCCTTCCCCCTTGCTGGATCAAGAAGGAGGAGACGTCGCTGCACCGTACGTGTGTTGAACGCGGAGGTGCCGTCCGTTCGGCACTAGGTCATTGGTGATTTGGATCACGGCGAGTACGACTCCGTCATCCACGTTCATTGGAACGCTTCCGCTCGCGATCTACAAGGGTATGTAGATGCACTTCTTTCCCCTCGTTGCTAGTATACTCCATAGATGCATCTTGGTGAGCGTAGGAAAATTTTAAAATTATGCTACGATTACCAACATAAAGGTGCTCTACAGGTGTCTCCGATGGTACTTGTTGAGTTGGCATAGATGGAGACTAGGATTTGTCACTCCGATTATCGGAGAGGTATCTCTGGGCCCTCTCGGTAATGCACATCACAATAAGCCTTGCAAGCAATGTGACTAATGAGGTAGTTACGGGATGATGCATCACGTAACGAGTAAAGAGACTTGCCGGTAACGAGATTGAGCTAGGTATTGAGATACCGACGATCGAATCTTGGGCAAGTAAAATACCGATGACAAAGGGAACAACGTATGTTGTTATGCGGTTTGACCGATAAAGATCTTCGAAGAATATGTAGGAGCCAATATGAGCATCCAGGTTCTGCGCGCCCCTCCCCATCTGGTCCGAATTGGACTAGGAGAGGGGGGCGGCACCCCCCTTTCCTTCTCCCTCTCCCCCTTCCTTTCCCTCTCCTAGTAGGAGTAGGAAAGAGGGGAGTCCTACTCCTACTAGGAGGAGGATTCCTCCTCCTGGCGCGCCCACAAGGGCCGGCCGGCCTCCCCCCTTGCTCCTTTATATACGGGGGCAGGGGGCACCTCTAGACACACAAGTTGATCTGTTGATCTCTCCCAGCCATGTGCGGTGCCCCCCTCCACCATTATCCACCTCGATCATATCGTAGTGGTGCTTAGGCGAAGCCCTGCGTCGGTAGCATCATCATCACCGTCATCACGCCGTCGTGCTGACGAAACTCTCCGGCGAAGCTTTGCTGGATCGAAGCTCGTGGGACGTCATTGAGCTGAACGTGTGCTGAACTCGGAGGTGTCGTGCGTTCGGTACTTGGATCGGTCGGATCGTGAAGACGTACGACTACATCAACCGCGTTGTGCTAACGCTTCCGCTTTCGGTCTACGAGGGTACGTGGACAACACTCTCCCATCTCATTGCTATGCATCACCATGATCTTGCGTGTGCGTAGGAAAATTTTGAAATTACTACGTTCCCCAACAGTGGCATCCGAGCCAGGTTTATGCGTAGATGTTATATGCACGTGTAGAACAGAAGTGAGTTGTGGGCGATACAAGTCATACTGCTTACCAGCATGTCATACTTTGGTTTGGCGGTATTGTTAGATGAAGCGGCCCGAACCGACATTACGCGTACGCTTACGCGAGACTGGTTCTACCGACGTGCTTTGCACACAGGTGGCTGGCGGGTGTCAGTTTTTCCAAGTTTAGTTGAACTGAGTGTGACTACGCCCGGTCCTTGTGAAGGTTAAAACAGCACTAACTTGACGAAATATCGTTGTGGTTTTGATGCGTAGGTAAGAACGGTTCTTGATCAGCCCGTAGCAGCCACGTAAAACTTGCAACAACAAAGTAGAGGACGTCTAACTTGTTTTTGCAGGGCATGTTGTGATGTGATATGGTCAAGGCATGATGCTATATTTTATTGTATGAGATGATCATGTTTTGTAACCGAGTTATCGGCAACTGGAAGGAGCCATATGGTTGTTGCTTTATTGTGTGCAATGGAATTGCCCTGTAATTGTTTTACTTTATCACTAAGCGGTAGCGATAGTCGTAGAAGCAATAGTTGGCGAGACGACAACGATGCTACGATGGAGATCAAGGTGTCGCGCCGGTGACGATGGTGATCATGACGGTGCTTTGGAGATGGAGATCACAAGCACAAGATGATGATGGCCATATCATATCACTTATATTAATTGCATGTGATTTTTATCCTTTATGCATCTTATTTTGCTCACTTATATTGATTGCATGTGATGTTTATCCTTTATGCATCTTATTTTGCTTTGATTGACGGTAGCATTATAAGATGATCTCTCACTAAATTTCAAGGTAAAAGTGTTCTCCCTGAGTATGCACCGTTGCCAAAGTTCATCGTGCCGAGACACCACGTGATGATCGGGTGTGTTAAGCTCAACGTTCATCTACAATGGGTGCAAGCCAGTTTTGCACACGCAGAATACTTGGGTTAAACTTGACGAGCCTAGCATATGCAGATATGGCCTCGGAACATTGAGACCGAAAGGTCAAGCGTGAATCATATAGTAGATATGATCAACATAGTGATGTTCACCATTGAAAACTACTCCATTTCACGTGATGATCGGTTATGGTTTAGTTGATTTGGATCACGTGATCACTTAGATGATTAGAGAGATGTCTATCTAAGTGGGAGTTCTTAAGTAATATGATTAATTGAACTTAAAATTATCATGAACTTAGTACCTGATAGTATTTTGCTTGTCTATGTTGTTGTAGATAGATGGCCCGTGCTGTTGTTCCGTAGAATTTTAATGCGTTCCTTGAGAAAGCAAAGTTGAAAGATGATGGTAGCAATTACACGGACTGGGTCCGTAACTTGAGGATTATCCTCATTGCTGCACAGAAGAATTACGTCCTGGAAGAACCGCTGGGTGCCAGGCCTGCTGCAGATGCAACTGACGACGTTAAGAACGTCTGGCAGAGCAAAGTTGATGACTACTCGATAGTTCAGTGTGCCATGCTTTACAGCTTAGAACCGGGACTTCAACGATGTTTTGACTGAAGGAAATATGCCCTAGAGGCAATAATAAAGTTATTATTTATTTCATCATATCATGATAAATGTTTATTATTCATCCTAGAATTGTATTAACCGAAAACATAATACGTTTGTGAATACATAGACAAACATAGTGTCACTGGTATGCCTCTACTTGACGAGCTCGTTAATCAAAGATGGTTAAGTTTCCTAACCATAGACATGAGTTGTCATTTGATTAACGGGATTACATCATTAGGAGAATGATGTGATTGACTTGACCCATTCCGTTAGCTTAGCACTTGATCGTTTAGTATGTTGCTATTGCTTTCTTCATGACTTATACATGTTCCTATGACTACGAGATTATGCAACTCCTGTTTACCGGAGGAACACTTTGTGTGCTACCAAACGTCACAACGTAACTGGGTGATTATAAAGGTGCTCTACAGGTGTCTCCGAAGGTACTTGTTGAGTTGGCGTATTTCGAGATTAGGATTTGTCACTCCGATTGTCGGAGAGGTATCTCTAGGCCCTCTCGGTAATGTACATCACTATAAGCCTTGCAAGCAATGTGACTAATGAGTTAGTTGCGGGATGATGCAGTACATAATGAGAAAAGAGACTTGCCGGTAACGAGATTGAACTAGGTATTGAGATACTGACGATCGAATCTCGGGCAAGTAACATACCAATGACAAAGGGAACAACGTATGTTGTTATGCGGTTTGACCGATAAATATCTTCATAGAATATGTGGGAACCAATATGAGCATCCAGGTTCCTGCTATTGGTTATTGACCGGAGATGTGTCTCGGTCATGTCTACATAGTTCTCGAACCCGTAGGGTCCGCACGCTTAAAGTTCGGTGACGATTGGTATTATGAGTTTTTGTGTTTTAATGTACCGAAGGTAGTTCGGAGTCCCGGATATGATCACGGATATGACGAGGAGTCTCGAAATGGTAGAGACGTAAAGATCGATATATTGGACGACTATGTTCGGACACCGGAAGTGTTTCGGGAGGTTTCGGACATTACCGAAGTACCGGGGGGTTACCGGAACCCCCAGGGGAGTATATTGGGCCTAATGGGCCTTAGTGGGAGAAGAGGAGGGGCGGCCAGGGCAGCCGCGCGCCCCCTCTCCCTCTAGTCCGAATTGGACAAGGAGGGGGGCGGCGCCCCCCTTTTCCTTCTCCTCCTCTCTCCCTTCCTTCCCTTCTCCTACTCCTACAAGGAAAAGGAGGAGTCCTACTCCCGGTGGGAGTAGGGCTCCCCCCTTGGCGCGCCCTCCTTGGCCGGCCGCCTCTCCCCCCTTGCTCCTTTATATACGGGGGCAGGGGGCACCTCTAGACACACAAGTTGATCTGTTGATCTCTCCCAGCCGTGTGCGGTGCCCCCTCCACCATATTCCACCTCGGTCATATCATAGCGGTGCTTAGGCGAAGCCCTGCGTCGGTAGCAACATGATCACCATCATCACGCCGTCGTGCTGACGGAACTCTCCCGTGAAGCTCTGCTGGATCGGAGTTCGCGGGACGTCATCGAGCTGAACGTGGGCTGAACTCGGAGGTGCCGTACGTTCGGTACTTGGATCGGTCGGATCGTGAAGACGTACGACTACATCAACCGCGTTGTGCTAACGCTTCCGCTTTCGGTCTACGAGGGTACGTGGACAACACTCTCCCCTCTCGTTGCTATGCATCACCATGATCTTGCGTGTGTGTAGGAAATTTTTTGAAATTACTACGTTCCCCAACAGTGGCATCCGAGCCAGGTTTATGCGTAGATGTTATATGCATGAGTAGAACACAAGTGAGTTATGGGCGATACAAGTCATACTGCTTACCAGCATGTCATACTTTGGTTCGGCGGTATTGTTGGATGAAGCGGCCCGGACCGACATTACGCGTACGCTTACGCGAGACTGGTTCTACCGACGTGCTTTGCACACAGGTGGCTGGTGGGTGTCAGTTTCTCCAACTTTAGTTGAACTGAGTGTGACTACGCCCGGTCCTTGTGAAGGTTAAAACAGCACTAACTTGACGAAATATCGTTGTGGTTTTGATGCGTAGGTAAGAACGGTTCTTGATCAGCCCGTAGCAGCCACGTAAAACTTGCAACAACAAAGTAGAGGACGTCTAACTTGTTTTTGCAGGGCATGTTGTGATGTGATATGGTCAAGGCATGATGCTATATTTTATTGTATGAGATGATCATGTTTTGTAACCGAGTTATCGGCAACTGGCAGGAGCCATATGGTTGTCGCTTTATTGTATGCAATGCAATCGCCCTGTACTTGCTTTACTTTATCACTAAGCGGTAGCGATAGTCGTAGAAGCAATAGTTGGCGAGACGACAACGATGCTATGATGGAAATCACGGTGTCGCGCCGGTGACGATGGTGATCATGACGGTGCTTTGGAGATGGAGATCACAAGCACAAGATGATGATGGCCATATCATATCACTTATATTGATTGCATGTGAAAGAACATGCGGTGCCCCCATGTTTGGTTTTGGTAATTGATGACAATCTCTATGGACTAATGGTTGCCTTGAGTTATATTTGAAGGATTTGTCCATAGGCTTTTCTTGAAGTCCATGTGTTGGTTTCAAGGAGTTTATGTGGTGACCAAGGTGTTATTAAGGAATTATCCAAAGATTGGTCATGTGAGAGTAGAACTTATTGCCAAGCATGTCTTGAAGAAGAAGATTGTGTGATCATTCATGTTTACCTTCAAGACATCATCCAAATGAAGAGAGTTGGAAAGAGTCAAGGTTGATCAAGACTAAGTCAAGAGTGAATCAAGTTGATCAACACACAAAGCGCACAAGATGTACCGAGAGGGATCAAGCGATCCCATGGTGTGGTAAGCATTGTCGATTACCCTTTGTGTACTAACCCATGATCTTCGTGAGAGTTCTTTGTGGGGTTAGGTTGCGGTGTGCAAGTTCAAGTGAAGCATCATGAAGAGATCAAATGCTTGAAGCTTGCCGTCCATTGTGGCGACAATGGACTTGTGAAGATGTTGCGGTGCGCAAGTTCAAGTGAAGCATCATGAAGAGATCAAATGCTTGAAGCTTGCCGTCCATTGTGGTGACAATGGACTTGTGAAGATGTGCGGAAGAGTGGCTCACCCATAGTGGAGTATGGGGGAGCAATCAACTAGTCTTCATCGAGCCAACACAACCAAGAAAGGTGGTCCAACTTGAGGGAGTCAAGATCGTCATCATCTAGCTCAAGTGGACCATGTGCAAGGCAAAGGTTTGCTCTTGATAGGTTTTCTATGTTACCGGTCTCATGATGGTAGTTGGGAGACCGGGTTATAGGATCGATTGCCGTACTATCAAGGGGGGCTCTCGATGAGTAGCTTGATCGTATCGCTCATAGAGAGCTCAAACCATTGCATCCTTGCATCATCTTTGTTGGTTCATGTTTGGTTCTTCTCTTTGTGAGTTTTGGAGCTTATGGTCATCTTGATGACAAGCTCGAGTTCATCGAAAACGGAGTTCACTCGCATCTTCTATGATGTTTTCGATGTTGGAGGTTATGCCGGTTCTTCTCGGTTGGAGGTTTCACTCCTTTATTTTTTTTGGCATACCTCCCCTGCCTCCCCTGCCTCTTTTTTTTGGCATACCTCGCTGTTTTGATGCTACTCGTCTTTCTCAATCCAACAAGCTTGAGTTTGCTCAATTCGAAGCTCATATGCAGAAGTTATGGCAGTTTTGGCTTCCTAGCGGTAGTACCGCGGCAAGAGCGGCAGTACCGCTTATCGCCCCAAGCGGTAGTACCGCTGTCCAAAGCGGTAGTACCGCCTATGGCCATAAGCGGTAGTACGGCTACGGTTCCACGCTGGTACCGCCTCGATTTTGGGTCTTGCATTTTTCGTGTCGAGTTTTGCAGTAGTTGCACGGCAGTAAGGCACGGCAGTTCCACCTATAAGCGGTAGTACCGCCCTGATGGGCGGTAGTACCGCCTATAAGCGGTAGTACCGCTCCGGTCGGGCGGTAGTACCGCTACTGCATTTTTGGTCCCGTGTTCTGCTCCTCCAGCGGTAGTACCGCTGGGGTGCGCGGTAGTACCGCCCCAAGGTTCATGTTTGGTTGCTCCTTTTCCCTGCTTCTTCCGCCAGAGCGGTAGTACCGCTCGTGGAGCGGTAGTGCCGCTCGTGTGCGGGCTGAGCACATAACGGTTGGATTTTTCCCCTTCTATAAAAGGGGGTCTTCTTCCCCAATGAACCTTATCTCTTGAGCTCGTGTTCTTCCCCCATTGTTGTCCTTCTTCGAGCTTGCTAACTCTCAATCCCTCCATGGATTCTTGCTAGTTTTTGAGGGAAAAGAGAGAGGAGATCTAGATCCACATTTCCACCAATCACTTTCTCCTCTATGTGAGGGGAACCCCTTGGATCTAGATCTTGGATTTCTTGGTGTTCTCCTTCTTGTTCTTCCTCTCATTTTCTTCCCTAGCATTAGTTGCTTCGGTGGGATTTGAGAGAGAAGGACTTGGGCACTCCGTGTGCCCTTGCCATTGCATTTGGTGCATCGGTTTGAGTTCTCCACGGTGATACGTGGAAGTTACAAGTTGAGAAGCTTATTACTCTTGGGTGCTTGGTGCCCTTGAGCTTGTTCCTCTTGGGTGCTTGGGCGCCCTAGACGGTTGGTGGTGTTCGGAGCTCAATCATTGTGGTGTAAAGCTCCGGGCAAGCGTCGGGGTCTCCAATTAGGTTGTGGAGATCGCCCCGAGCAATTTGACGGGTACCGGTGACCGCCCCCAAGGGTTGCCAAAGTGTACGGGTTCGGTGACCGCCCCCAAGGGTTGCCATTTGTACGGGTTCGGTGACCGCCCTCAAGGGTCCCTTAGTGGAATCACGGCATCTTGCATTGTGCGAGGGCGTGAGGAGATTACGGTGGCCCTAGTGGCTTCTTGGGGAGCATTGTGCCTCCACACCGCTCCAAACGGAGATTAGCATCCGCAAGGGTGTGAACTTCGGGATACATCGTCGTCTCCGCGTGTCTCGGTTATCTCTTACCCGAACCCTTTACATATGCACTTTACTTTGTGATAGCCATATTGTTTCTTGTCATATATCTTGCTATCACTTAGTTGTTTATCTTGCTTAGCATAAGTCGTTGGTGCACATAGGTGAGCCTAGTTGTTGTAGGTCTTGTGCTTGTCAAATTAACCGCTAGGTTTATTCCGCATTTGTTCAAGCCTAAACCGTAATTATTTTAAAACGCCTATTCACCCCCCCCCCCTCTAGGCGACATCCACGATCTTTCAGCATGTGATGTTTATCCTTTATGTATCTTATTTTGCTTTGATTGACGGTAGCATTATAAGATGATCTCTCACTAAATTTCAAGGTAAAAGTATTCTCCCTGTGTATGCACCGTTGCCAAAGTTCGTCGTGCCGAGACACCATGTGATGATCGGGTGTGATAAGCTCAACGTTCATCTACAACGGGTGAAAGCCAGTTTTGCGCACACAGAATACTCGGGTTAAACTTGACGAGCCTAGCATATGCAGATATGGCCTCGGAACACTGAGACCGAAAGGTCGAGCGTGAATCATATAGTAGATATGATCAACATAGTGGTGTTCACCATTGAAAACTACTCCATTTCACGTGATGATCACTTATGGTTTAGTTGATTTGGATCACGTGATCACTTAGATGATTAGAGAGATGTCTATCTAAGTGGGAGTTCTTAAGTAATATGATTAATTGAACTTAAATTTATCATGAACTTAGTACCTGGTAGTATTTTGCTTGTCTATGTTGTTGTAGATAGATGGCTCGTGCTGTTGTTCCGTTGAATTTTAATGCGTTCCTTGAGAAAGCAAAGTTGAAAGATGATGGTAGCAATTACACGGACTGGGTCCGTAACTTGAGGATTATCCTCATTGCTGCACAGAGGAATTACGTCCTGGAAGCACAGCTGGGTGCCAGGCCTGCTGTAGATGCAACTGACGACGTTAAGAACGTTTGGCAGAGCAAAGCTGATGACTACTCGATAGTTCAGTGTGCCATGCTTTACGGCTTAGAACCGGGACTTCAACGACGTTTTGAACATCATGGAGCATATGACATGTTCCAGGAGTTGAAGTTAATATTTCAAGCAAATGACCGGATTGAGAGATATGAAGTCTCCAATAAGTTCTACAGCTGTAAGATGGAGGAGAATAGTTCTATCAGTGAACATATACTCAAATTTTCTGGGTATAACAATGATTCAACTAGGAGTTAATCTTCCAGATGATAGTGTCATCGACAGAATTCTTCAATCACTGCAACCAAGCTACAAGAGCTTCATGATGAACTATAACATGCAAGGGATGGATAAGACATTTCCCAAGCTCTTCGCAATGCTAAAGGCTGCGGAGGTAGAAATCAAGAAGGAGCATCAAGTGTTGATGGTCAACAAGACTACCAGTTTCAAGAAAAAGGGCAAAGGGAAGAAGAAGGGGAACTTCAAGAAGAACAGCAAACAAGTTGCTGCTCAAGAGAAGAAACCCAAGTCTGGACCTAAGCCTGAGACTGAGTGCTTCTACTGCAAACAGACTGGTCACTGGAAGCGGAACTGCCCCAAGTATTTGGCGGATAAGAAGGATGGCAAGGTGAACGAAGGTATATGTGATATACATGTTATTGATGTGTACCTTACTAGAGCTCGCAGTAGCACCTGGGTATTTGATACTGGTTCTGTTGCTAATACTTGCAACTCGAAACAGGGACTACGGATTAAGCGAAGACTGGCTAAGGATGAGGTGACGATGCGCGTGGGAAATGGTTCCAAAGTTGATGTGATCGCCGTCGGCACGCTACCTCTACATCTACCTTCGGGATTAGTTTTAGACCTAAATAACGGTTATTTGGTGCCAGTGTTGAGCATGAACATTATATCTGGATCTTGTTTGATGCGAGACGATTATTCATTTAAATCTGAGAATAATGGTTGTTCTATTTATATGAGTAATATCTTTTATGGTCATGCACCCTTGAAGAGTGGTCTATTTGTGTTAAATCTCGATAGTAGTGACACACATATTCATAATGTTGAAGCCAAAATACGCAGAGTTGATAATGATAGTGCAACTTATTTGTGGCATTGCCGTTTGGGTCATATTGGTGTAAAGCGCATGAAGAAACTCCATACTGATGGACTTTTGGAATCACTTGATTATGAATCACTTGGTACTTGCGAACCATGCCTCATGGGCAAGATGACTAAAACGCCGTTCTCCGGAACAATGGAGTGATGACTCACAAGTGTAGGGGATCTATCGTAGTCCTTCCGATAAGTAAGAGTGTCAAACCCAACGAGGAGCAGAAGGAAATGATAAGCGGTTTTCAGTAAGTTTTTCTCTGCAAGCACTGAAATTGTAGGTAATAGATAGTTTTGTGATAAGATAAATTGTAACGAGTAACAAGCAATGAAAGTAAATAAAGTGCAGCAAGGTGGCCCAATCCTTTATGTAGCAAAGGATAAGCCTGGACAATTTCTAGTAATGAGAAAGGAGCTCCCGAGGACACATGGGAATTATCGTCGAGCTAATTTTCATCACGTTCATATGATTCACGTTCGTTACTTTGATAATTTGATATGTGGGTGGACCAGTGCTTGGGTACTGCCCTTACTTGGACAAGCATCCCACTTATGATTAACCCCTATTGCAAGCATCCGCAACTACAAAAGAAGTATTAAGGTAAACCTAACCATAGCATTAAACTAGTGGATCCAAATCAGCACCTTACGAAGCAACGCATAAACTAGGGTTTAAGCTCCTGTCACTCTAGCAACCCATCATCTACTTATTACTTCCCAATGCCTTCCTCTAGGCCCAAATAATAGTGAAGTGTCATGTAGTCGACGTTCACATAACACCACTAGAGGAAAAGACAACATACATCTCATCAAAATATCGAACGAATACCAAATTCACATGACTACTAATAGCAAGACTTCACCCATGTCCTCAGGAACAAACGTAACTACTCACAAAGCATATTCATGTTCATGATCAGAGGGGTATTAATATGCATAAAGGATCTGAACATATGATCTTCCACCAAATAAACCAACTAGCATCAACTACAAGGAGTAATCAACACTACTAGCAACCCACAGGTACCAATTTGTCGTTTTGATACAAGATTGGATACAAGAGATGAACTAGGGTTTTGAGAGGAGATGGTGCTGGTGAAGATGTTGATGGAGATTGACCCCCTCCCGATGAGAGGATCGTTGGTGATGATTTCCCCCTCCTGGAGGGAAGTTTCCCCGGCAGAACAGCTCTGCCGGAGCTCTAGATTGATTCCGCCAAGTGGCGGCAGAGTTTCGTCCCGTAAGCTTGCCCACGATTTTTTCCAGGGTAAAAGCCCTCATATAGCAGAAGATGGACACCGGGGGGCCACCAGGGGGCCTAGGAGACAGGGGGCGCGCCCAGTAAGGGGGGGCGCGCCCCCCACCCTCCTGGCCAGGGTGTGGGCCCCCTGAGGTATTTCTTCCGCTCAATAATTCTTATATATTCCAAAAACAGGTTTCGTGGAGTTTCAGGACTTTTGGAGCTGTGCAGAATAGGTTTCCAATGTTTGCTCCTTTTCCAGCCAGAATTCCAGCTGCCGGCATTCCCCCTCTTCATGGTAAACCTTGTGAAATAAGAGAGAATAGCCATAAGTATTGATATATAATGTGTAATAACAGCCCATAATGCAATAAATATTGATATAAAAGCATGATGCAAAATGGACGTATCAACTCCCCCAAGCTTAGACCTCGCTTGTCCTCAAGCGGAAGCCGATATCGAAAAATATGTCCAGATGTTTAGAGATAGAGGTGTCGATAAAAATAAAATACGGACATGAGGGCATCATGATCAGTCTTATAACAGCAACATTTATAAATTTTATCATATGATTTCTTATGTTCAAGTAACAATCAATTCACAATGTCAAGTATGGTTCAAAAACTTCATTGAGAACTAACAAACCATAATCTCAGTCATTGAAGCAATTGCAATTTATCATAACATCAGAAAGAGTCATCAATAGAGCCTTTCAGCAAGTTCACATACTCAACTATCTTGTAGTCTTCCATAATTGCTAACACTCATGCAATACTTGTGGTTATGGAGTTTCAGTCGGACACTGAGAAAGATAGGGGCTTATTGTGTTGCCTCCCAACGTATTCATCTTTAGGTGATGTCAACAATAATAACCCATGCTAACTTACATCCAATTGGATATATATATATATATATATATATATCATGATCTTTCAAACACGAGGAGCTTGCCAAAGGATAAAATGAAAAAGGGAAAGGTGAAGATCACCTTGACTCAAGCATAAAGCAAAAGCATAAAGTAAAAGATAGGCCCTTCGCAAAGGGAAGCAGAGGTTGTCATGCGCTTTTAGGGTTGGATGCACAAAATCTTAATGCAAAAGAACGTCACTTTATATTGCCCCTTGTATGTGGACCTTTATTATGCAGTCCGTCACTTTTATTACTTCCACAACAAGATCGTACAAAGCTTATTTTCTCTGCACTAATAAGTCATGCATATTTAGAGAGCAATTTTTATTGCTTGCACCGATGACAACTTACTTGAAGGATCTTACTCAATCCATAGGTAGGTATGGTGGACGCTCATGGCAAAACTGGGTTTAAGGATATTTGGAAGCACAAGTAGTATCTCTACTTGGTGCAAGGAATTTGGCTAGCATGAGGGGGAAAGGCAAGCTCAACATGTTTGGAAGGTCAATGACAATATACTTTAACTAAGATGTGAGAAAACATAAACCATTACGTTGTCTTCCTTGTCCAACGTCAACTCTTTTAGCATGTCATACTTAATGAGTGCTCCCAATCATAAAAGGTGTCCAAGATAATATATTTATATGTGAACCTCTCTTTCCTCATCACTTCCTATTAATTGCAACGATGACCAAAACTATGTTCATCAACTCTCAATAACTTTTATGCCTCATACTTTCTATGTGTGAAGTCATCACTAATCATAAGATCAATATGAACTCTTTTATTCTTTCTACTTTCTCAAGATCATAGCACATAGCAAAGCCCTTGACTCAGCACTAATCTTTATTATAGATAGCTCACGGACTCGATTACATAAAGAGATCACAAAGCAAAACTCAAAACTACTTGATATCAAAACTTTAATCTACTAGATCAAGATACTACTAAAAGGATCGAACTAAATAAAACGGTAAAGATAGGAGTGTGATGGTGATACGATACCGGGGCACCTCCCCCAAGCTTGGCAGTTTGCCAAGGGGAGTGCCCATACCCATGTAATTATGTCCTCGGAGGTGAAGGAGGTGGTGATGATGTAGGTTTCTTCCTTAATTTCCACTTGAGAATGACATTTTGCTCCCTTAGATCCTCGATCTCTCGCTCAAGGCTTAATATCTTTTTGCATAGTTCCTGTTTATTTTCCTGCAAGAGACGAAAAGGGATAAACTCGATCTTGGGTTTCTTTGCCTTATTATGGAGGCTTGACTTTTTAAACTCCACATGCATGTCCCCTGGTTGAGGTAAAGGGGCTTCATCTTCATCTGAGCTCGTCTCCTCCCTTCTCTTAGGTTCATAATCTTCTTCTTCCTCCGTGGTCCATCCACAATGCTCCAAGTCCCCATAGACCTTAGGGTCTGCAAGGTAATCGGCCACATAGCTTTCTCCCTCCGAATCCTGGGACGACATATTGCTCTAAATCTGCGACGAAAACAACTCAAAACGAAAACAGAGGATATTTGCGTGATACGGTGGTCAAAACCTTCAGGAGTATATATAATGAATTTTTACCGACCAAAATACGTAACGTGCAAGAAAACGGAGTCCGGGAGGCACACGAGGTGTCCACGAGACAGGGGGCGCACCCAGTAAGGGTGGGCGCGCCCTCCACTCTCGTGGGGGCCTCGTGTCCCTTTCGGACTACTTCTTTCTTCCTAAAATTCTTAAATATTCCAAAACGGATAAAAATTACCTTTGGAGTTGTTTTGGAGTCGGTTTACTTACCGTATCACATACCTATTCCTTTTCGGAGTCTGGAACGTTCTGGAAAGTGTCCCTTATGTATTCCTCCGGGGTTACGGTTTCAATAATATTAGTTTCAACATTGATAGGATAACCTGAAATATAATGTTTAATTCTTTGACCGTTTACCACCCTCGGACTTGTGCCTTCGAAGTTGTTGATTTTTGTGGCACCAGAACGATAGACCTCCTCGATAACGTAGGGACCTTCCCATTTAGAGAGAAGTTTTCCTGCAAAAAATCTTAAACGAGAGTTGAATAATAACACATAATCTCCTACGTTAAACTCACGCTTTTGTATCCTTTTGTCATGCCAGCGTTTGACTTTTTCTTTGAATAGCTTGGCATTCTCATAGGCTTGGGTTCTCCATTCATCAAGTGAGCTAATATCAAACAACCTCTTCTCACCGGCAAGTTTGAAGTCATAATTAAGCTCTTTAATAGCCCAATATGCTTTATGTTCAAGTTCTAGAGGTAAATGACAAGCTTTTCCATAGACCATCTTATACGGAGACATACCCATAGGATTTTTGTATGCAGTTCTATAAGCCCATAATGCATCATCAAGTTTTTTGGACCAATTCTTTCTAGATCTATTGACAGTCTTTTGCAAAATTAATTTGAGTTCTCTATTGCTCAATTCTACTTGACCACTAGACTGAGGATGATAAGGGGATGCAATTCTATGATTAAAATATTCCACTATTGCGATATCTTTGTCCTGGACAAAGACCAAGAGCTGGTGCAGGTGAAAGAATAGCTTATGGGGCTGAACCACCATCAGTCATAAGATATCTAGGGACTCCAAACCTCGGAAAAATAACTTCTTTAAGCATTTTAATAGAAGTGTTATGATCAGCACTACTAGTTGGAATAGCTTCTACCCACTTAGTAACGTAATCAACAGCAACTAAAATATGAGTGTAACCATTAGAGGCAGGAAAAGGTCCCATATAATCAAAGCCCCAAACATCAAACGGTTCAATAACAAGAGAGTAATTCATAGGCATTTCCTGACGTTTACTAATATTACCAATTCTTTGACATTCATCACAAGATAAGACAAACTTACGAGCATCTTTAAAGAGAGTAGGCCAATAAAAGCCGGATTGCAATACCTTATGTGAAGTTCTATCTCCAGCGTGATGTCCTCCATAGGATTCAAAGTGACACTTGCGTAGGATCTGTTCCTGTTCATGCTCAGGCACACAACGTCTAATAACACCATCTACTCCTTCTTTATAAAGGTGTGGGTCGTCCCAAAAGTAATGTCTTAAATCATAAAATAAATTTTTCTTTTGCTGGTATGTGAAACTAGGTGGTATAAATTTAGCAACGATGTAATTAGCATAATTAGCATACCAAGGAGCAGTGCGAGAAGCATTAATGACCGCTAATTGTTCATCAGGAAAGCTATCATTAATAGGCAGTGGGCCATCAAGAACATTCTCTAACCTAGACAAGTTGTCAGCAACGGGGTTCTCAGCTCCCTTTCTATCAATAATATGTAAATCAAATTCTTGGAGCAAGAGAACCCACCTAATGAGTCTAGGCTTAGCATCTTTCTTTTCCATAAGATATTTAATAGCAGCATGATCAGTGTGAATAGTAACTTTGGAATCAACAATATAAGGTCTAAACTTATCACATGCAAACACAACTGCTAAGAATTATTTTTCAGTAGTAGCATAATTTCTCTAGGCAGTATCAAGAGTCTTACTAGCATACTGGATAACATTCAATTTCTTATCAACTCTTTGCCCTAGAACAGCACCTACAGCATAATCACTAGCATCACACGTAATTTCAAAAGGTAAATTCCAATCAGGTGGCTGAACAATAGGTGCAGTGATCAAAGCTTTCTTAAGTATTTCAAATGCTTCTGCACAATCATCATCAAAGACAAAAGGAACATCTTTTTGCAATAAATTAGTCAGCGGCCTAGAGATTTTAGAAAAGTCCTTAATGAACCTCCTATAAAAACCGGCATGACCAAGGAAACTTCTTATACCTTTTATGTCCTTGGGGCATGGCATCTTTTCAATAGCATCAACTTTAGCTTTATCCACTTCAATACCTCTCTCGGAGATCTTGTGCCCCAAAACAATGCCTTCATTAACCATAAAGTGGCACTTTTCCCAATTCAAGACGAGACTAGTGTCTTCACATCTCTGCAAAACTCGATCAAGGTTGCTCAAGCTATCATCAAAAGAGGATCCATAAACGGAGAAATCATCCATGAATACCTCACAAATCTTTTCACAAAAGTCAGAGAATATAGCCATCATACATCTTTGAAAGGTAGCAGGTGCATTACATAAACCAAAAGGCATACGTCTATAAGCAAAAGTACCGAAAGGGCAAGTAAAAGTAGTTTTTGATTGATCCCCTGCTGACACAGGTATTTGAGAGAAACCAGAATAACCATCTAGAAAGCAAAAATGTGTGTGTTTGGATAGTCTTTCTAGCATTTGATCAATAAAAGGTAAAGGGTAATGATCTTTCTTAGTAGCCTTATTTAATTTACGGAAATCAATTACCATCCTATAACCTGTAATAATTCTTTGCGGGATCAATTCATCTTTATCATTAGGAACAACAGTAATGCCTCCCTTTTTAGGAACACAATGGACAGGGCTTACCCAATCACTATCAGCAACGGGATAAATTATACCTGCCTCAAGGAGCTTTAGTATCTCCTTTCTTACCACTTCTTTCATTTTGGGATTTAGTCGTCGTTGAGGATCTCTAACTGGTTTGGCATCTTTCTCCACTGAAATTTTGTGTTGGCATAACATGGGACTAATGCCCTTAAGATCATCCAGAGTATATCCAATAGCAACACGATGCTTCTTCAGAGTTTTCAATAATCTTTCTTCTTCCTGCTCTGAAAGGTTAGCACTAATAATAACAGGATATATTTTCTTTTCATCAAGATAAGCATACTTAAGATTATCATGTAATGGTTTGAGTTCAAACACGGGATCACCCTTGGGTGGAGGAGGATCCCCAAGAATTTCAACAGGAAGGTTATGTTTCAGCACAGGTTCCTGTTTAAGGAACACTTCATCTATTTCCCTTCTTTCCTTCATAAACATATCATTTTCATGGTCTAGCAAATATTGTTCTAACGGATCAGTAGGAGGTACGACAATAGAAGCAAGACCAATAATTTCATCCTTACTAGGAAAATCTTTATCACGGGGTTGTCTACGAAATTTAGCAAAATTAAACTCATGTTCCACATCCCCCAAGCCAACAGTGACGATATCTTTTTCACAATCAATCCCAGCACTAACAGTATTCAAGAAGGGTCTACCAATAATGGGACAAAAGCTATCTTGCGGGGAAGTAATAACGAGGAAATCAGCGGGATATTTAACCTTCCCACACAAGACTTCAACATCTCTAACAATCCCAACTGGTGAAATAGTATCCCTATTAGCAAGCTTAATAGTAACATCAATATCTTCTAATTCAGCGGGTGCAATATCATGCATGATTTCTTTATATAAGTCATAGGGTATTGCACTAGCACTAGCACCCACATCACATAAACCATGATAACAATGATCTCCTATTTTAACGGAAATAACAGGCATGCCTACGACAGGTCTATGTATCTTAGCATCGGGTTTAGCGATATTAGCAGCTTCATCACGGAAATAAATAACATGCCCATCAATATTATCATTCAAGAGATCTTTAGCCATAGCAATACTAGGTTCAACTTTAATTTGCTCAGGGGGTGTATGTGTTCTAGTATTACTCTTACGAACCACAGTTGAAGTTCTAGCATGATCTTTTATCCTAACAGGAAAAGGTGGTTTCTCAACATAAGTAGTAGGAACAATAGGATCATTATAAGTAATAGTCTTTTCTTCAACTGGAATAGGTGCAACTACTTTTACTTCAGTGGGAGGATTATATTTAAACCACTTCTCCTTAGGGAGATCAATGTGAGTAGCAAAAGTTCACAGAAAGAAGCTACTATCTCAGAGTCAAGTCCATATTTAGCGCTAAATCCACGAAAAGCATCGGTCTCCATAAAAGATTTAACACAGTCAAACTTAGGTGTCATACCTAACTCCTTACCATCGTCGGAACCCCAATCTTCAGAGTTGCGTTTAATTCTTTCCAATAAGTCCCATTTGAAATCAATAGTCTTCAGCATATAAGAACCAGCACAGGAAGTGAGCATGTTGCGATTATTGAGAGAAAGCCGAGCATAAAAATTTTGAATAATCATTTCCCGGGAGAGCTCATGATTGGGGCATGAATATAACATTGATTTAAGCCTCCCCCAAGCTTGAGTGATGCTTTCTCCTTCGCGAGGCCAGAAATTATATATGTAATTACGATCACGATGAACAAGATGCATAGGATAGAACTTCTGGTGAAATTCCAATTTCAATCGTTTATAATTCCAAGATCCCGTATCATCACATAGCCTATACCATGTCAACGCATCTCCCTTCAAAGATAAAGGGAAGACCTTCCTTTTGACAACATCATCGGGAATACCTGCAAGCTTAAATAATCCACAAACTTCATCCACAAAGATAAGGTGTAAATCGGGGTGCAATGCTCCATCTCCTGCAAATGGATTAGCTAGCAGTTTCTCTATCATACCCGAAGGAATCTCAAAGTAAATATTTTCATAAGGTTCAGTAGGTTGAGGAGCAACTCTTTGCTCTTCTGGTCGGGGTGAAGATACCCCGAACAAGCCCCTCAAAGGATTAGTTTCCATAGTGACAAGTAACAGAAAATTTCAGCACACTATATAAATTTTTCCTTACCAAGTTCCACTCACCAAAAGCGCTACACTCCCCGGCAACGGCGCCAGAAAAGAGTCTTGATGACCCACAAGTGTAGGGGATCTATCATAGTCCTTTCGATAAGTAAGAGTGTCGAACCCAACGAGGAGCAGAAGGAAATGATAAGCGGTTTTCAGTAAGGTTTTCTCTGCAAGCACTGAAATTGTAGGTAATAGATAGTTTTGTGATAAGATAAATTGCAACGAGTAACAAGCAATGAAAGTAAATAAAGTGCAGCAAGGTGGCACAATCCTTTATGTAGCAAAGGATAAGCCTGGACAATTTCTAATAATGAGAAAGGAGCTCCCGAGGACACATGGGAATTATCGTCGAGCTAATTTTCATCACGTTCATATGATTCGCGTTCGTTACTTTGATAATTTGATATGTGGGTGGACCAGTGCTTGGGTACTGCCCTTACTTGGACAAGCATCCCACTTATGATTAACCCCTATTGCAAGCATCCGCAACTACAAAAGAAGTATTAAGGTAAACCTAACCACAGCATTAAACTAGTGGATCCAAATCAGCCCCTTACGAAGCAACGCATAAACTAGGGTTTAAGCTCTTGTCACTCTAGCAACCCATCATCTACTTATTACTTCCCAATGCCTTCCTCTAGGCCCAAATAATGGTGAAGTGTCATGTAGTCGACGTTCACATAACACCACTAGAGGAAAAGACAACATACATCTCATCAAAATATCGAACGAATACCAAATTCACATGACTACTAATAGCAAGACTTCACCCATGTCCTCAGGAACAAACGTAACTACTCACAAAGCATATTCATGTTAATGATCAGAGGGGTATTAATATGCATAAAGGATCTGAACATATGATCTTCCACCAAATAAACCAACTAGCATCAACTACAAGGAGTAATCAACACTACTAGCAACCCACAGGTACCAATTTGTCATTTTGATACAAGATTGGATACAAGAGATGAACTAGGGTTTTGAGAGGAGATGGTGCTGGTGAAGATGTTGATGGAGATTGACCCCCTCCCGATGAGAGGATCGTTGGTGATGATTTCCCCCTCCCGGAGGGAAGTTTCCCCGGCAGAACAGCTCTGGCGGAGCTCTAGGTTGATTCCGCCAAGGTTCCGCCTCGTGGTGGCGGAGTTTCGTCCCGTAAGCTTGCCCACGATTTTTTCCAGGGTAAAAGCCCTCATATAGCAGAAGATGGACACCGGGGGGGCAGCAGGGGGCCCAGGAGACAGGGGGCGCGCCTAGTAAGGGGGGCGCGCCCCCCACCCTCCTGGCCAGGGTGTGGGCCCCCTGAGGTATTTCTTCCGCTCAATATCTCTTATATATTCCAAAAATAGGTTTCATGGAGTTTCAGAACTTTTGGAGCTGTGCAGAATAGGTTTCCAATGTTTGCTCCTTTTCCAGCCAGAATTCCAGCTGTCGACATTCCCCCTCTTCATGGTAAACATTGAATAATAAGATAGAATAGCCATAAGTATTGATATATAATGTGTAATAACAGCCCATAATGCAATAAATATTGATATAAAAGCATGATGCAAAATGGACGTATCATGGAGCGAGCAACAGATCTGTTGGAAATCATACATACTGATGTATGTGGTCCGATGAATATTGAGGCTCGCGGCGGGTATAGTTATTTTCTCACCTTCACAGATGATTTGAGCAGATATGGATATATCTACTTAATGAAACATAAGTCTAAAACATTTGAAAAGTTCAAAGAATTTCAGAGTGAAGTGGAAAATCATCGTAACAAGAAAATAAAGTTTCTACGATCTGATCATGGAGGAGAATATTTGAGTTACGAGTTTGGTCTACATTTGAAACAATGCGGAATAGTTTCGCAACTCACGCCACCTGGAACACCACAGGATAATGGTGTGTCCGAACGTCGTAATCATACTTTACTAGATATGGTACGATCTATGATGTTTCTTACTGATTTACCGCTATCGTTTTGGGGTTATGCTTTAGAGACGGCTGCATTCACGTTAAATAGGGCACCATCGAAATTCGTTGCGACGACGCCTTATGAACTGTGGTTTGGTAAGAAACCAAAGTTGTCGTTTCTTAAAGTTTGGGGCTGCGATGCTTATGTGAAAAAGCTTCAACCTGATAAGCTCGAACCCAAATCGGAGAAATGTGTCTTCATAGGATACCCAAAGGAAACTGTTGGGTACACCTTCTATCACAGACCCGAAGGCAAGACATTCATTGCTAAGAATGGATCCTTTCTAGAGAAGGAATTTCTCTCGAAAGAAGTGAGTGGGAGGAAAGTAGAACTTGATGAGGTAACTGTACCTGCTCCCTTATTGGAAAGTAGTTCATCACAGAAACCGTATCCTGTGACACCTACACCAATTAGTGAGGAAGCTAATGATATTGATCATGAAACTTCAGATCAAGTTACTACCGAACCTCATAGGTCAACCAGAGTAAGATCTGCACCAGAGTGGTACGGTAATCCTATTCTGTAGGTCATGTTACTTGACCAAGGCGAACCTACGAACTATGAAGAAGCGATGGTGAGCCCAGATTCCGCAAAATGGCTTGAGGCCATGAAATCTGAGATGGGATCCATGTATGAGAACAAAGTGTGGACTTTGGTTGACTTGCCCGATGATCGGCAATCCATAGAGAATAAATGGATCTTCAAGAAGAAAACTGACGCTGACGGTAAAGTTACTGTCTACAAAGCTCAACTTGTTGCAAAAGGTTTTCGACAAGTTCAAGGAGTTGACTACGATGAGACTTTCTCACCCGTAGCGATGCTTAAGTCTGTCTGAATCTTGTTAGCAATAGCCGCATTTTATGATTATGAAATTTGGCAAATGGATGTCAAAACTGCATTCCTAAATGGATTTCTAGAAGAAGAGTTGTATATGATGCAACCGGAAGGTTTTGTCGATCCAAAGGGAGCTAACAAAGTATGCAAGCTCCAGCGATCCATTTATGGACTGGTGCAAGCCTCTCGGAGTTGGAATAAACGTTTTGATAGTGTGATCAAAGCATATGTTTTATACAGACTTTTGGAGAAGCCTGTATTTACAAGAAAGTGAGTGGGAGCTTGGTAGCATTTCTGCTATTATATGTGGATGACATATTGCTGATTGGAAATGATATAGAATTTCTGGATAGCATAAAAGGATACTTGAATAAGATTTTTTCAATGAAAGACCTCGGTGAAGCTGCTTACATATTGGGCATCAAGATCTATAGAGATAGATCAAGACGCTTGATAGGACTTTCACAAAGCACATACCTTGACAAAGTTTTGAGTAAGTTCAAAATGGATCAAGCGAAGAAAGGGTTCTTGCTTGTGTTACAAGGTGTGAAGTTGAGTCAGACTCAATGCCCGACCACTACAGAAGATAGAGAGAAAATGAAAGATGTTCCCTATGCTTCAGCCATAGGCTCTATCATGTATGAAATGTTGTATACCAGACCTGATGTGTGTCTTGCTATTAGCCTAGCAGGGAGGTACCAAAGTAATCCAGGAGTGGATCACTGGACAGCGGTCAAGAACATCCTAAAATACCTGAAAAGGACTAAGGATATGTTTCTCGTTTATGGAGGTGACAAAGAGCTAGTCGTAAATGGTTACGCCGATGCAAGCTTTGACACTGATCCGGATGATTCTAAATCGCAAACCAGATACGTGTTTACATTGAACGGTGGAGCTGTCAGTTGGTGCAGTTCTAAACAAAGTGTCGTGGCGGGATCTACGTGTGAAGTGGAGTACATAGCTGCTTCGGAAGCAGCAAATGAAGGAGTCTGGATGAAGGAGTTCATATCCGATCTAGGTGTCATACCTAGTGCATCGGGACCAATGAAAATCTTTTGTGACAATACTGGTGCAATTGCCTTGGCAAAGGAATCCAGATTTCACAAGAGAACCAAGCACATCAAGAGACGCTTCAATTCCATCCGGGATCAAGTCCAGGTGGGAGACATAGAGATTTGCAAAATACATACGGATCTGAATGTTGCAGACCCGTTGACTAAGCCTCTTCCACGAGCAAAACATGATCAACACCAAAACTCCATGGGTGTTAAAATCATTACTGTGTAATCTAGATTATTGACTCTAGTGCAAGTGGGAGACTGAAGGAAATATGCCCTAGAGGCAATAATAAAGTTATTATTTATTTCCTCGTATCATGATAAATGTTTATTATTCATGCTAGAATGGTATTAACCGAAAACATAATACATGTGTGAATACATAGAGAAACATAGTGTCACTAGTATGCCTCTACTTGACTAGCTTGTTAATCAAAGATGGTTAAGTTTTCTAACCATAGACATGAGTTGTCATTTGATTAACGGGATCACATCATTAGGAGAATGATGTGATTGACTTGACCCATTCCGTTAGCTTAGCACTTGATCGTTTAGTATGTTGTTATTGCTTTCTTCATGACTTATACATGTTCCTATGACTATGAGATTATGCAACTCCCGTTTACCGGAGGAACACTTTGTGTGCTACCAAACGTCACAACGTAACTGGGTGATTATAAAGGTGCTCTACAGGTGTCTCCGAAGGTACTTGTTGAGTTGGCATATTTCGAGATTAGGATTTGTCACTCCGATTGTCGGAGAGGTATCTCTGGGCCCTCTCGGTAATGCACATCACTATAAGCCTTGCAAGCAATGTGACTAATGAGTTAGTTGCGGGATGATGCATTACATAACGAGTAAAGAGACTTGCCGGTAACGAGATTGAACTAGGTATTGAGATACCGACGATCGAATCTCGGGCAAGTAACATACCGATGACAAAGGGAACAACGTATGTTGATACGCGGTTTGACCAATAAAGATCTTCGTAGAATATGGGAACCAATATGAGCATCCAGGTTCCGCTATTGGTTATTGACCGGAGACGTGTCTCGGTCATGTCTACATAGTTCTCGAACCCGTAGGGTCCGCACGCTTAAAGTTCGGTGACGATCGGTATTATGAGTTTTTGTGTTTTGATGTACCAAAGGTAGTTCGGAGTCACGGATATGATCATGGACATGACGAGGAGTCTCGAAATGGTCGAGACGTAAAGATCGATATATTGGACGACTATGTTCGGACACCGGAAGTGTTTTGGGAGGTTTCGGACATTTACCGGAGTACCAGGGGGGTTACCGGAACCCCCCGGGGAGTATATTGGGCCTAATGGGCCTTAGTGGGAGAAGAGGAGGGGCGGCCAGGGCAGCCGCGCGCCCCCTCCCCCTCCAGTCCGAATTGGACAAGGAGGGGGCGGCGCCCCCCTTTTTCCTTCTCCTCCTCTCTCTCTTCCTTCCCTTCTCCTACTCCTACAAGGAAAAGGAGGAGTCCTACTCCCGGTGGGAGTAGGACTCCCCCCTTGCCGCGCCCTCCTTGGCCGGCCGCCTCTCCCCCTTGCTCCTTTATATACGGGGGCAGGGGGCACCTCTAGACACACAAGTTGATCTGTTGATCTCTCCCGGCCGTGTGCGGTGCCCCCCTCCACCATATTCCACCTCGGTCATATCGTAGCGGTGCTTAGGCGAAGCCCTGCGTCGGTAGCAACATCATCACCATCATGACGCTGTCGTGCTGACAGAACTCTCCCGTGAAGCTCTGCTGGATCAGAGTTCGCAGGACGTCATCGAGCTGAACGTGTGCTGAATTCGGAGGTGCCATGCGTTCGGTACTTGGATCGGTCAGATCATGAAGACGTACGACTACATCAACCGCGTTGTGCTAACGCTTCCGCTTTCAGTCTACGAGGGTACGTGGACAACACTCACCCCTCTCGTTGCTATGCATCACCATGATCTTGCATGTGCGTTGATACATCTCCGTCGTATCTACTTTTCCAAACACTTTTGGCCTTGTTTTGGACTCTAATTTGCATGATTTGAATGAAACTAACCCGGAATGACGCTGTTTTCAGTAGAATTGCCATGGTGTTATCTTTGTGCAGAAACAAAAGTTCTCGGAATGACCTGAAAATCCACGGAGATTATTTTTGGAAAATATAAAAAATACTGGCGAAAGAATCAAGGCCAGGGGGCCCACACCCTGTCCATGAGGGAACAACGTATGTTGTTATGCGGTTTGACCGATAAAGATCTTCGTAGAATATGTAGGAGCCAATATGAGCATCCAGGTTCCGCTATTGGTTATTGACCGGAGACGTGTCTCGGTCATGTCTACATAGTTCTCGAACCCGCAGGGTCCGCACGCTTAAAGTTCGGTGACGATCGGTATTATGAGTTTTTGTGTTTTGACGTACCGAAGGTAGTTCGGAGTCCCGGATATTATCACTGACATGACGAGGAGTCTTGAAATGGTCGAGACATAAAGATCGATATATTGGACGACTATATTCGGACACCGGAAGTGTTTTGGGTGGTATCGGAGAAAACCGGAGTGCCGGAGGGTTACCGGACCCCCCCCCCCCGGGAGAAATAGTGGGCCTTATGGGCCTTAGTGGACAGAGAGAGGGCTGGCCGCCCGCCCCTCCCCCTCTGTTCCGAATTAGACTATGAGAGGGGGGGCGGCGGCCCCCTTTCCTTCTCCCTCTCCCCCTTCCTTTCCCCCTCCTATTAGGAGTAGGAAAGAGGGGAGTCCTACTCCTACTAGGAGGAGGACTCCTCCTCCTAGCGCGCCCACAAGGGCCGGCCGGCCTCCACCCTTGCTCCTTTATATACGGGGGCAGGGGGCACCTCTAGACACACAAGTTGATCTGTTGATCTCTCCCAGCCATGTGCGGTGCCCCCCTCCACCATAATCCACCTCGATCATATCGTAGCAGTGCTTAGGCGAAGCCCTGCATCGGTAGCATCATCATCACCGTCATCACACCGTCGTGCTGACGAAACTCTCCGGCAAAGCTTTGCTGGATCGAAGCTCGCGGGACGTCATCGAGCTGAACGTGTGCTGAACTCGGAGGTGCCGTGCGTTCGGTACTTGGATCGGTCGGATCGTGAAGACGCACGACTACATCAACCGCGTTGTGCTAACGCTTCCGCTTTTGGTCTACGAGGGTACGTGGACAACACTCTCCCCTCTCGTTTCTATGCATCACCATGATCTTGCGTGTGCGTACGAAAATTTTGAAATTACTACGTTCCCCAACATGATATGGCCATCATCATGTGGTGCCTTTGATCTCCATCTCCAAAGCACCGTCATGATCACCATCATCACCGGTTGACACCTTGATCTCCATCGAAGTATCGTTTTCGTCTCGCCAACTATTGCTATCACGACTATCGCTACCGCTTAGTGATAAAGTGAAGCAATTACATGGCGATTGCATTGCATACAATAAAGCAACAACCATATGGCTCCTGCCAGTTGCCGATAACTCTGCTACAAAACATGATCATCTCATACACCAATTTATACCATCACGTCTTGACCATATCACATCACAACATGCCCTGCAAAAACAAGTTAGACGTCCTCTACTTTGTTGTTGCAAGTTTTATGTGGCTGCTACGGGCTTAGCAAGAACCGTTCTTACCTACGCATCAAAACCACAACGATTTTTCATCAAGTGTGCTCTTTTAACCTTCAACAAGGACCGGGGGTAGTCACACTAGATTCAACTAAAGTTGGAGAAACAGACACCCACTAGCCACCTGTGTGCGAAGCACGTCGGTAGAACCAGTGTCGCATAAGCGTACGCGTAATGTCGGTCTGAGCCGCTTCATCCAAGAATACCGCCGAATCAAAGTATGACATGCTGGTAAGCAGTATGACTATTATCGCCCACAATTCTTTGTGTTCTACTCGTGCATATAACATCTACGCATAGACCTGGCTCGGATGCCACTCTTGGGGAACGCAGTATTTCAAAAAATTACCTACGACCACGCAAGATCTATCTATGTGATGCATAGCAACGAGCGGGAGAGTGTGTCCACGTACCCTCGTAGACCGAAAGTGGAAGCATTAAGTAACGCGGTTGAAGTAGTCGAACGTCTTCGCGATCCAACCGATCAAGTACCGAACGTATGGCACCTCCGCGATCTGCACATGTTCAGCTCGGTGATGTCCCTCGTACTCTTGATCCAGCTGAGGCCGAGGGAGAGTTTCGTCAGCATGACGGTGTGATGACGGTGATGATGAAGTTACCGACGCAGGGCTTCGCCTAAGCACTACAATGATATGACCGAGGTGGAAATCTGTGGAGGGGGGCACCGCACACGGCTAAGACAACTGTCAACTTGTGTGTTCTAGGGTGCCCCCCTGCCCCCGTATATAAAGAAGCAAGGGGGAGGCCGGCCGGCCCTCATAGGCGCGCCAAGGGGGGAGGAATCCTCCTCCTAGTAGGAGTAGGACTCCCCCCTTTCCTAGTTCTACTAGGAGAAGAAGGAAGGAGGGGGCGCCGCCCCTCCCCCTAGTCCAATTCGGACTAGGCCCATGGGGGCACGCGGCCAGCCCTTGGCAGCCCCTCTCTCTCTCTCCCCTAGGCCCAATAAGGCCCATTACTTCTCCGGTGGTTCCGATAACCCTTCTGGCACTCCGATATTTATCCGGTGACCCCCGGAACTCATCCGGTGTCCGAATAGTATCGTCCAATATATCAATCTTTATGTCTCGAACATTTCGAGACTCCTCGTCATGTCCGTGATCACATCCGGGACTCCGAACTACTGTCGGTACATCAAAACACATAAACTCATAATACCGATCGTCATCGAACGTTAAGCGTGCGGACCCTACGGGTTCGAGAACTATGTAGACATGACCGAGACTCATCTCCGGTCAATAACCAATAGCTGAACCTGGATGCTCATATTGGATCCTACATATTCTACAAAGATCTTTATCGGTCAAACCGCATAACAACATACGTTGTTCCCTTTGTCATCGGTATGTTACTTGCCTGAGATTCAATCGTCGGTATCTCAATACCTAGTTCAATCTCATTACCGGTAAGTCTCTTTACTCGTTCCGTAATGCATCATCCCGCATGTAACTCATTAGTCACATTGCTTGCAAGGCTTATAGTGATGTGCATTACCGAGAGGGCCCAGAGATACCTCTCCGACAATCGGAGTGACAAATCCTAATCTCGATCTATGCCAACTCAACAAACACCATCGGAGACACCTGTAGAGCATCTTTATAATCACCCGATTACGTTGTGACGTTTGATAGCACACTAAGTGTTCCTCCGGTATTCGGGAGTTGCATAATCCCATAGTCATAGGAACATGTATAAGTCATGAAGAAAGCAATAGCAATAAACTAAACGATCATAGTGCTAAGCTAACAGATGGGTCTTGTCCATCACATCATTCTCTAATGATGCGATCCCGTTCATCAAATGACAACACATGTCTATGGCTAGGAAACTTAACCATATTTGATTAACGAGCTAGTCTAGTAGAGGCATACTAGGGACACTCTGTTTGTCTATGTATTCACACATGTACTAAGTTACCGGTTAATACAATTCTAGCATGAATAATAAACATTTATCATGATATAAGGAAATATAAATAACAACTTTATTATTGCCTCTAGGGCATATTTCCCTCATCATCATTAAATTTAGCATTATAATTAGGAATATAACCTATTATTCTTAAATTGTTCCCAGATGATTTATGCACCAACTAATGATGAATGCATTCAACGCAGATACATATAGTACTCTCTAGGATCTACTAGACAGTTGCGCGAGTGTCAGCGCTACAATGCTCCTGGGCAAAGTAGAGACGATTCCCCGGGAGGTTAAATGTGAACCGCGTGTCCACCTGCCACGCCGCGCCAAGTACCGTCATCTCCTCATCCGGCACGACGGTGAAGCAAAGGTGCTGGTTCACCCTCACGAACAGTAGTTCCAGCTTGATAAAAAGCCTGGTCGCTTCTATACTCATAACTAAAAACACATGAAAAAAAACTGCTAGATCTAGCTACTATTTCTTGAACTATAGCTCCGAAACTTGGTGAGGTTCCCTCCTTATTTGCATCAATGACCACCTTGCAAACGGATGCAACAAAATTTCGGTTTATGTATAGATCTTCTGATGGGGCATGTGCCTCCCTGATAGCTAGTGTTTCAAGTACTTGAGGATCCTTGATGTTCCTGATTACAACTGCCGATGCTCCCAAGAAAGCACATGTTCCATCCCTACAGATTGCACCAACAGCATCGAACAAGCCATTGCGAGACACGCTTCATCAATGTTAGCTTTGACATGATCTTCGGGCAGAGCCAACCAGTGCCTCGGCCTTGATGTTGTTGCGTTATTACATGTGTGCTTGTAGTTTTGTTCCACATGAACTCGATGTCCTCCATGTAAAAGGCAAGCTGGGAGCCTGGGATCGGCTCGTGGCACCCTTAAGCCCGAAACGCTAGCTTGGCTTGGATCCAGTTCAATTTTTTTACTGCATCCACTTAAATTCGGTGAGGCCAAAATAAAAAAAATGAAGATAGTTCTTGACCAAAGAACTCAGCCATGAGACTTTTTTTATCGGAGGGAGTATAAAAAGCAAACCATAGTAAATAGTGAATACTAAAAGGAAAACAACAGTGAATCTTTCATACTTAAATATCCTGAAAAATTCTTGCAAAGAGGGTTAGGAGGGTATGAATGCACCAATCATCATCATTAAATTCAGCATTATAATTAGGAATGTAACCCATTATTATTAAATTGTTCCCACACGTTTATGCACCAACTAATGATGAATGCATTCGGCACACATACATATAGTACTCTCTAGGATCTAGACAGTTGCGCGAGTGTCAACACTACAATGCTCCTGGGCAAAGTAGAGACGATTCTCCGGGAGGTCAAATGTGAAAGTTAATTTGGAACAATAACCACATTAATAAAGTATGGGATCCCTCAAAAAAAATATTAGAGAGTTAAAACCTTGTAAGTCTAGACTTCCCACGTACCTTGTGAACATAACAGAAGACGCTAAGGTTGCTGGGCCACTATGGTTGGCCCATACATACATGGAGGCTGAAAGGTTGGGTAGGCGCTACGCACGTACAGGCCGGCCGGCCTAAAACCTTGCCTAAAAGCCAGACAAACTACCTGATTGTCGCCTAAATTGATGGATTCTGATCTAGATGGACGGATTGTAGGATTTGACAAGCTTTGCCATTTTTTACCTAAATCTGGGTCATTTTTAGGTAGAAGCTAGACATGCATGGCTCCGTATGCCTGATACTTGGCTAGTGCCTTGGTCAATTGTGGGCTTTGTTGGGCCTTTGCCTTGCCAGGATTCAAAAGGTTTGTTGGTACGGCAATATACTAACATCGAGTACACGAATGGGTATGCACTTGCACGTGTGCCTACCCAGAGGACTATGTGAGAATATTACATCGATCATCCGGCAGTTTTGGTGGGGTAGTAAGGCAGGGAAGCGTAAGCCCAGTTGGCTTGCTTGGGATGACATGGTTAGACCTAAACACCTTGGGGGTCTGGGCTTCCGAGACATGGAAATTTTCAATCTAGCACTACTCGCCAGGCATGCTTGGAGAATCTTGAGCGAGCCATCTTCTCTTAGCGCGCGGATTTTGAAAGCATCATACTTCCCAGAGACTTCTTTGCTTAATGCAGAGTTAGGGAGCAGGCCCTCGCAAATATGGCGTGCAGTTCTTGATGGACGAGATATGCTGAAACAGGGAATTATAAGGAGAATTGGCAATGGACAGTCTACAGAAATATGGAGACACAACTGGCTCCTTGATGAGACCTATTTCGTCTTTGATAAATAACCCACCAGAGTTTGTGTCCGACTTGATAAACACAGCAACAGCATCTTGGAATGAGCCTTTGGTGCGTCGGGTTTTCTTGCCAATCGATGTTGAGGCTATTCTGTCGATCCCCCTATGCACCAGAAATATGGATGATTTCTGGTCGTGGAGCGCCGAGAAACGAGGTATATTCACTGTCAAGTCAGCTTACAGAATGATACTTCATACGAAAATCACAAGGGAAAACTGGATAGATGAGGTTGAGGCTTCGTCGGGTGCTAAGCGGGAATCAAATGAGTGGACAAAGCTTTGGAAGATTGAAGTTCCATCAAAAGTGAAAATGGTTCTGTGGCGCCTGGCTGGATGCTCCATACCAACTGCGGACCTTCTTCAGCACAGAAATATGGCTACCTCGTCGGCTTGCAGATTATGCGACGCTAGAGACTCTTGGAGGCACACGCTTATAAACTGCTCGATGGCACGCAGTGTGTGGGCACTAGCTGAGGAAGAAATAGTGGAAACTATGTGCCAGAATGTGAGCGGCAATGCAAAGGACTGGATATTCCAAATGAACAGCAAGCTATCACATGAACAACTAGTTCATATGGTGATTACACTATGGGCTATATGGGGTGCGAGAAGAAAAGCAGTTTACGAGGATATTTTTCAAAGCCCAATGTCAACACACTCATTTATTCAGTCCTATTGGAGTGATCTCCAGGTCCTGAAGAAACCGAACGTTCAGCACACACATACCCGACCGGCGAGGTCGCCCCATTGGATCCAACCGTCGGAGCATATGATGAAGGTGAACGTTGATGCTGTTGTGGCGGGACGACGAGGTGTGGGCTCAGTGGCCGCAATATGTAGAAACAGGGATGAGCTCTATCTAGGTGCTTCATCGGTGGTATTCAGAGGTATAACTGACCCTACAACTCTGGAAGCTTTTGCGGTGAGGGAGTCTATGGCACTTGCGGAGGACCTAAACTTACAATCCATACATGTGTCTTTAGATTGCTTGGTGGTGATAAATGATCTTAAGAGGAAGAGTGGGGCTGGTTACGGTGCTATCATACATGAAATCTTAAAGTACTCTACTAGTTTTACTTCGAGTAATTTTGTTCATGAATTTAGGAGCTCGAATGTCGAAGCTCACAATCTAGCAAAGCATGCACTTAACTGGAGCTTGGCGCCATGTTTGGTTGGGCCACCCCGGGGATCTTCATTTCGTCCATGTAAACCGTGTGATGGATCAATAAAGCTTTGCTGATTGTCTCAGAAAAAAACTTGCACGTGTGACAACACAGTAGAGTAAGTTATACATTTTATGAGACCACACTTGGCATAACTTATACATGTGACCACCATTGCTATATTAATAACATGCGTAGAAAAATATATAACTGAAAAAAAATCCAAATAATTTTGGAAAATCTGAAGCTTTTAAGAAACTTGGAAACATGTGATGTGTGATGTATTGTTCTTACTACGAAATTTCTTCAGTAGTCAATCTAGGAAAAATCTCGAAATTAGTGTAATTAATCCTAAAAAAAGATTGAAAATCAAATAGAAATCAGTATTCCCCTCATTTTCTAAAAAAATAGTTTTTCTCTCCATAGAAATAATTTTATTAAGTCTACTTGCTTGGTCGTAAGCGCAACTCATACACACGCCTCACATGTGTATGTTCAAGCATGCTTTTGGTGATAAATCAGAGATTTATATTTCCTCTGTGCTAAATCATTAATTCTACTAAGAAGGCGAGTCAGCCAATTTTTCTGGTTGAAATCATATAATATAACTATTGGTTCATTAAATTCATTTCATTGAAGAATTCCAAAGGAGTAATTGACATCAATTTTGACACTAGTCATAAGGAGTACCTATCATCAACACAAACAAAATCTAAAACTCTGCTCAGGGTGGGCGCGCAAAAAATTATAATGAACCACAGGGGCCTGGTGCAACCATTGATGGTTGAACAAAAGGATGCTTGTGGTAGTAAAAACCCATCATTTCCGAAATGAACCAACCAGGAAATTAAACATACGTAGACAATGGGCAACACAAGAAAGTCATCTTCACCATGTTACTTTCGTTGAAAGATTCCATTGCATTGAAGTCCACAGTTGGCGAAAACACATAAACAAGGAGTAATTGGCATCAATTTCAGCACTAGTTCACTCGCCAGCCAGCAAGCAAAGCACAAGTTGCATGATCCAGCTCGTCTTGCCATTATACGATAATCTTGCGACCTTTTGGAGTAACAACATCGTCACCATCAATCTCAATGGCACCAGCACCAAACAATGCCTGCATCTGAAGCACAACACACGCATCAAGTCAACAACAGCTTGACACATCACACACCCTAGAATGTAGAGCGCAAATATGTAAAACAAGCCGCACACGCAACAAAATACTTGTAGATCTGGTAAAAGGCAAGCTCATGCGTCAATCGATTCGATTCAAAGAAAATGTCTAGACTTTCCCATCGCCCTCCCCATCGCCCTTCCCATCGCCCTCCCCATCCACGCCGACGACCGCCACCAACCACCACTATTCCCCGATTCCGGCCGGCAGCGCGCTCTCCGGCGCGACAAGGGACGCGAGGATCCGCTCGCTCGGTCGCTCTGGTCTCGGAGTTGGTCTGGGGGTCGTCTTGAATCCAGATCCAGCTCAAGATGAGAGGAGCCTCGAGCGAGAGGAGCTCGTCGGTCGAAGACCTGGAGGCGCTACTACGGGCGGCGAACAAGGCGGAGAAGGCGGCGGTGCGCGCGACGGAGAAGGCGAAGGAAACCAAGCTGGCCCTCGTCGAGCGTATCATGGCGAGAGTGACGGAAGAGGAAGCGGATCGTCTGTTCCAATTAGGGGAGCACCTCGAGCCGGATCAAGTGCTGGATTGAGCGGTTGCAGAGGCGTCGTCCACATCGCGTGTTCAATGGGCGAGATGGCGGCTGTTCTGCCGGGAGCCGTGGTGAAGCAGGGAAGGGAGGCAGGGGATCGAAGAAGGTTGCAATTGGGAATGTATACATTCCTTTGGAAGCCAGGTACGGGTCTCCATCCCGCCTTTCTCCGTTCAGAGCAGCTCCGGCGAAGAATCAACTGCGCCGGCGAGCTGCATCCATGGATTCAAGGACTGTTGGGGATCCGGGGGGAAGGGCCCCGCGGGTCAGCCTGCAGGCCTCGGATAAAGTTGGATTGGGCCAGGAAGTACGCTATCAGGCAGGGAAAGCGTATTCACAGAAGACGCGTCCGCAGAGTGATGATGAGGAGTTGGTGGATATATACGGGCAGCTCTGGTCCGTTCCCTCACCAAGGAGAGCTAGGGTTTCTGCCACCGGCGGCAGGCTAGTTTGGATCCGCAAGGATCTGTTCCTAGCCAAAAATTTCGCCGCTAGCGATTGCCACCCAGCCAAAGAAGCAGATAAGCGTCAGCAAGTGCCGAAGAAATTTAGTTTCTCCAAAGATCCGTGGAAAAAGGAATCGGGCAGAGCGACCTACGCAGAGGTAGTGATGGGTGTGATGGGGAACAGAGGAGGCCGCCGCCATGGTGGTGGTGGAGGGGCTGGTCGGGGCAATACTTCTCACGCGACCAGTGATCAGAGTCGATCTTCAATGCAGGGGCAGATGCAGCAGATGCCGCAGCAGTTGAGCGGCTTCCACCACCAAGCCCCCCTGGCATACAAGCACATCAAGGTAACTTTGTCCCTATTCAGCAATTTCATGGGCAGGGAGGAATGCAAGGGATGCAGCCATGGCAGGGTGTACAATTCCCCCATTTCAACCAGTGGCCGCAACAATTCCTTCCTGCAGTGCCAGTTATGCAGCAACAGCAGCAATAGTATGGTCCTCCACCTACTCAGTTCCAGTCTGGGCCACAATTCCAGGGTTTTGGGGAAAGGCAGTCAAGCACCTTTCAACAGAATCAGCAAAACTTGCAGCAGAAGAAGAAGACCAAGAGCTTCAATTCCCAGAAGGAACAGCAGGGGAAATCAAGCAGTGTAGTCAAAACAGAAAGGAAGAGGTTGTTATCAACTATGATCCAAAACTGAAAGATGTGATATGCTACAATTGTGGAGAACCAGCTCATTTTGTTGGGACATGCCCCATTCCAAAAAATTGTTTCATATGTCACAAGGCAGGACACCATATGGATAATTGCCTGGAATGGTATAAGCCTCAAGCCACAGCTCAGTATTTTGGAAGTGGCAATGCTGGGTTAGGTTTCTTCCATATTGAGTCTGAGGGAAAGGATGCTATCAAATGGTTAAACTTGACCAATGTCTGTGTGACTGTGATTGAGGAAGGATCTATCACCACTCAAGAACTGAAACATAACTTCTCTGAGATTTGGAAAACCAACTGGCCTTGGCAAGTGAGACAACTAACAGAAAAAAGGTTCCTGGTCAGATTTCCTCCTCACAAGAAGGTTAAGGACTTGGTGGAGCTCCCATCTATCAACCTCAAAAAGAAAGGAGTGGTTGTCTCCTTTGATAGGTGGGATGGTGAGAAAGTGGCATATGCTGAGCTACAGGAGGTGTGGGTCACTATGATAGGAATCCCAGTCAACAAGCTTTCATGGAAAGTAATCTCTCAGATTGCCTACATCTTGGGGATACTTGTTAATGTGGACTGGCATGAGATCTTTAGAAGTTTTTATGAGAAGGTTAAAGTGCAAATTGCTGTAAGAGATGTCTCCAAGATTCCAACTGAAAGGCTGATAGAGATTGACAAGGAACTCTTCCTCATTTCTTTCATGGTTGACACAGCACCACATTTGGAAGCTGCTGCCCACAATGATGGTGGGTCAGACAAGACAGATGAAGACTTGCTGGAAGGAGATCCTGAAAAAGTTTTACAAATGCAAGGGCCTAAGGAAATGGAAACTGATATAGAGACAAGGATAAGAACAAAAGAGGGTCTGCTAAGGGCCCTTCTCAAAACCATCAGACCTCTCAAAGAGCCCCATCACAGTCAAAAACCCCTATGGAGATGATGAATTCATTGAAAAAAGGGTGCAAAGTGTGATTCAGGGTATGAAGAGTGATATGTCAAAAAAAGCATCCAGAAGAATCTGCCTGGAGAAAACATTGGTGTCCAGCTGCTTGAACAATTCAATGAAGAATCTGAGGATGAAGGTTCAGCAGAGAGACCAACCCAGAAAAATACTCAAGGTGGACAAGGAAAAAATTGGGGCCCGGTTGTGGCGCCCAGGATGAGTACTAGGATCAGAAGAGATGGAAGGACAGCAATCCAGAAGGTTGAAGACCTCAAGAAGAGAAAGGATCTCGAAATGCCTAAAGGTAACACAAACTATAACTCCTTTTCTACATTTAATTATGAGGAATTGTTATCAAAAGCCAGGAAAGCTGGGCTTAACTTAGGTGATGGTGTAGATATTATGTCACATAATATACAGGCCATTAGGCTGATTGAGAATGGTAGGTTTTCTAGTTTTAAAGAATCACATCCTGAATGTTTTCTCCCTGTTAACTTAGATATTAGTTTTGAGGGGGTTAACAAAAAAACCTCACCAAATGTAGGACCTAGCTATGCTCACAGTAGTGATGCAGCATGTGATATCCCTACTTGGGCTGAGGTTGTGTCAGGTAAAAAAGGTAGCTGTAGAAAATTGGAATTCAATTATGGTAGTAGGACTGATATGGAATGTTAGAGGGCTTAACAAGCCTGATAAACTAAGTGCAGTGGGAAAACTCATTAGAGACACCCATGCTGACTTGGTAGGATTTTCTGAATCAAAAAAAGAGTCTTTTACTAGCTGTCAACTTAAATCTTTAGACCCAAATGAGGAGTTCACCTGGAACTGGATGCCAGCTATTGGCACAGCAGGTGGCATTTTGGTGGGTATCAGACAGGATGATTTTGAGATTCTTTCTGTGGATACCCTTCAATATTCTGTTGCCTGCCTAATTAAAAATAAGAAGGATGGCAATATATGGAGATTTATTACAGTATATGGGGCTGCTTATGATAATCTTAAATTAGACTTTATTAATGAACTCCATAATACTATGGAGGCCTGGTTGGGTCCTACTATTATTGGTGGTGAATTCAACTTGGTGAGGAAGAGTGATGAAAAAAGTACTGGGGTTGTTAATTTACACTGGGTGACTCTATTCAATGACTGGGTTAATAAGTATGCCCTGATTGAATTAAAAAATTATACTAGGAAGTTCACCTGGGCCAATAACCAGGATAATCTGGTGATGGCTAATATTGATAAGGTGTTTATTTCCACTTGTTGGGAAAATTTATTCCCAGTTGTCCAGCTAAAAGCCCTGCCTAGGGTGGGTAGTGATCACACCCCCCTAGTTTTTGACACTGGAGCAATCAAACCACCAAAAGATAAACAATTTAGGTTTGAAAAATGGTGGCTCCAGGTAGAGGGGTTTGTTGAGATGGTTAAAAACACTTGGAATAAACCCTGTTCTATTTTAGATCCTATGGACAAATGGCAATTTAAGATTAGATTGCTTAGAAGAGTGTGTAAAGGTTGGAGTGCCAACTATGAGGCCTCCAAGAATAGAAATAAGCAACAGCTAGTTGCTGAATATAACCTTTTGGACATTGAGTCAGAAACAAAAATGCTCTCCCCACCATCTCAAGCTAAGATGGATAAGATTGCCTTAGACCTTCAAAATATTTGGAAGTTAGGGGAGATTAAATCTAGGCAAAGATCCAGAGAGAGAAACATACTGGAAGGGGGGAGGAATACTGCTTACTTCCATGCTTTGGCTAATCAAAGAAGGAGAAAGAAGCAGATCAGTGTGCTAAAAGGCCCAGATGGACCTGTAGAGGATACTAAGGGCATTATCAACATTGCTGTAGAATACTACAAGCAACTGTTTGGTAAGGAGGAAACCCTGGATATTGCTCTAGATGAGAACTTTTGGGAACCTTCTGAAAAGGTTTCTAATGAATATAATAGAAAATTAGAAGCTAATATTACTGAGGAAGATGTCAGGGCAGCTGTCTTTGGGTCTTATGCAAAAGGAGCACCTGGGCCTGATGGCTTCCCATTCCTCTTCTACCAACAATTTTGGGACACTATTAAAAGTGACCTAATGCTGATGGTAGATGCCTGGAACCATGATTCCTTGGATTTATATAGATTAAACTTTTCTCTGTTAACTTTAATTCCTAAAGAGCCTGATGCTGATACTATTCAGAAATTTAGGCCTATTGCTTTGACTAATTGCAGTTTTAAGATTTTTGCTAAATGTCTGGCTAATTCGTTAGGAGATATTGGGGATGAGATTATTTCTCAAAATCAAACAGCTTTTATTAAAGGGAGATACATAGTAGAAAGTGTGGTGACAGCTCATGAGATAATTCATGATGCTGTGACCAACAGTAGGGAGGGTTTTGTCTTTAAGCTTGATTATGAAAAAGCTTATGATAGAGTCAGTAAAGAATTCCTCCTAAAAATTATGTATCAGAGAGGATTCAGTCCCAAGTGGATGAAGAAGGTTGAATCTCTGTTGCACAGGAATTCAGTTGGGGTTAGAATAAATGACTGTAATAGTGTGTTTTTTGAAACTTTTAAAGGAGTCAGGCAAGGGGATCCTGCATCGCCAATGCTTTTTAACTTAGTGGCAGATGTATTCAGTAGAATGCTTAATAAAGCTGCTAAGAATAAATTGCTGACAGGGATGATGTGTAACATCTTCCCTCAAGGGATCATCAGCTTGCAATATCCAGATGATACTCTCTTGTTCCTAGAGAATAACTTGGAGTCTGCAAAAAATCTAAAATGGTTACTTGCTTGCTTTGAGCAAATGTCTGGTTTAAGGATCAACTTCCATAAGTGTGATCTGGTTCCCATTAATATTAATGAGGAAGAGATCCAGTGTGTGGCCCAAGCTTTATCTTGTGGCCTGGGATCCTTCCCTTTGAAATATTTGGGGTTTCCCCTCCATCACTCCAAACTGAGGAGAGAAGATTTGCAACCTGTGGTTGACAAAGTATTGAAAAAAGCAGCGGGATAGAGAGGGGGACTACTAGGCTATGAGAAGAAGTTAATTTTAGTGCAGTCTTGTTTAGCTAGCATCCCTACCTACCTGATGAGTATGGTCAAATTCCCTAAATGGGCTATTAACTTGATCAACTCTCAGATGGCCCACTGTTTTTGGGATAACTATGAGGGTCACCATAAGTACCACCTAGCTAGCTGGGGTTTATTGACTCAGAAAAAGCAGTATGGTGGTATGGGGATCCCCAACCTTGCTGATATGAACCTTTGTTTACTTGCTGCTTGGGTAGACAAATATCAGAGAGGAGACCAAAAAATGTGGAAGAAAATTGTGGATGCTAAGTATAGGACTAATAGCCCTAATATTCTCTCATGTCCTGAGAGCAATGCCTCCTCCCCCTTCTGGAAAGGAGTCCTTTGGGCTGCTAAAGCAGCAAAGATGGGCTACCAATGGAAAGTGGGGAATGGGAGGAAGACTAAATTCTGGGAAGATCAGTGGTTTGGATCCTGTAGTTTATCTATTCAGTTTTGGGAGCTGTATAGTATTGCCAATGAGCATAACGAAACTATTGCTGATGTTTGGGATGGTACTAATCTTAAAATTTCTTTTAGAAGATGTGTAGACAATAGGCTACTTCATCTTTGGTTTGACTTACTGAGCATTGCACAGTCTATTATTCTGAATGATGAGGAGGATGCTATTATTTGGAAGCTTGAGCACAATGGGAGATACTCAGTTAGATCATTATATGCTATGGTAAACTTTAAAGGGATTACCCCTGTGCATGTTCCAAAGATATGGCAACTACATGTCCCACCTAACATTCATATATTCCTCTGGCTGCTTGCTCGGGATAAGTTGCTAGTTAGGAGCAACCTGAGCAAGAGGCAACATTTAGATGATCTTAGTTGCTTGTTTTGCTGTGAAGGTGAGACTAGTAACCATCTTTTCTTTGAATGTGTTGTTGCTGTTGAAGTGTGGAAAAGTATCCATAAGGTTGTGGGGTGTATGCCCCAGCCTGGTTTTAGTTATGTGGCTGACAAGTGGAGGAAACATAAATCCCTGTAAGATGAAAATATGTTCATCTCAGCTACTCTCTGGGTTATCTGGAGATGTAGAAATGACATGTGCTTTAACAATGCCCCATGGCTGGGAGTGCAGGTGATCCTGAGGAGAATTGCAGGTTTCTGCAACCAATGGAAGATCCTATGCAAAGAGGCTGCAAGAGAACGCGTGGAGAGTCTGATATCATCTCTGTGGGAGCTGTCCAGGTAGCCGCCTCTGCTGCTTTGGCCAGAGCCAGGGTGAGGAAGAAGAAACTGTGGATGGAATACTATCTGAAGAAGAAGGCAGAAGGCTGGTATGGAATCGAGATCGGACTGCTCGTTGAAGGTTGAGAAGAGATAGATATCGGGTACCAGGCCTTCCTGCTGGTGGCATTAGCCTTTTATGTTCTGTCAGTAGACATTCGTTAGATGATGCATGTAAGAGGTTTTAAAGTCGTGTGTTTAGGTGGATTTATGCCGGAGGGAGCGCTCGCTCCCGCGGGCTGTAATGAGACTGGATTCTGTGGTTTCATTTTAAGTAATGGAACCGGGGCAGGAGCCCTTTTCCTCTAAAAAAATGTCTAGACTTTCTTAACCCCAACCCACAGGAGGCTATAATTACCAGCGCCGCATGGCTCACTATAAGCGGCCTGAGAACGAATCTGATCATAAATCACCAGATAAAGCTCAGTTTCTCAACAAAAATTGCACCACTGCTTTTTTTAATACCAAATAATTACTAAATGTGCAACAGTGCAAACAACAACTATTGCCTGACACTGGATAGCCTACAGCTGAAAATCATCGGCTAGCACTCGTACCAAGTTCAGGGATGTTTTGACATTTAGCGTGAAATTTATTACTAAACCAGTCTACGAGCAAGCAAGTAGTCGGTCCACGATTCATATACACGGAAACTGATCTAGCGCACAGTAATGTTCATTACTTGCTGCCGCAGAAACCAGAGGCATATTGCACAAAAACTATGTAGAGCAGCAGTAGAAATCAAACAGTCTCCCCAACTTGCTATTATATCTCCAGGAGGGTAATAATAATCTAAATTCACATTTTGGCATACATGGCTTTCCTCCAGATAACTTGCATCGGAGGGAGTATAAAAAGTAAACCATAGTAAATAGTGAATACTAAAAGGAAAGAAAAAACAGCGAATATTTCATACTTAAATATCCTGCAAAATTTAGGAGGGTAAGAATGCACCAATCATCATCATTAAATTCAGCATTATAATTAGGAATGTAACCCATTATTCTTAAATTGTTCCCACATCGGTTTATGCACCAACTAATGATGAATGCATTCGGCGCAGATACATATAGTACTCTCTAGGATCTAGACAGTTGGGTGAGTGTCAGCACTACAATGCTCCTGGGCAAAGTAGAGACGATTCCCCGGGAGGTCAAATGTGAACCGCGTGTCCACCTGCTGCGCCGCGCCAATCACCGTCATCTCCTCGTCCGGCACGACGGCGAAGCACAGGTGCTCATGGTTCACCCTCACGAACAGCAGTTCCGGCTTGATAAAAAGCCTCGTCGCTTCTTCGTACAGGTTGAAGGTCAAGCTCGGAAAGTGCACGTGGCCCCACGAGCCAAAGCAGAGGTGGTACCCCTGCACCGGCACCGTCGAGCGGCGCGCCCCCTGCTTGTGCATGTCCGCCGCGACCTCGGCCTCCACGACGTCATACGCCGCGCGAACCAGCCTGGTCAGGGGAGTCCCGGGGTCGATGACGGACCCCCCGCGACGGGTTTGTAGATCCCGCCTAAACATCGCCGTCTTTACCCCGTTAAGCTTTTTCCTGTTCAAGCTGATGCCGACGATGCGGATGTAGTACATGCTACTTTGGCCGTAGCCCGATCCAGTGAACAGCAGCGACGTGCTCTGCGCATGGTCGTGCCTCGGGATGTCGCGGCCAAAGCGGAGGAACCCGTGCCTGGTGTTGGGGTGGCTCTGTCCGGGAAAGAGGCAATATGAGAACCGCGAGTCCGTCAGCCCGCGTGCGGTGAGCTGGCTCATGAACGACGTCGGGTGCCTGCTCAAGCTCAGGACCCCGGCGAGAATGTTGTGGCTCAGGCGCTCGAACCCGTGTGTCGTGTGTGCGCAGCCCAAGATGAGGTTGTCGACGTCCCTGTTGTGTCCTCCTCCTGCGCTGGGGCTGCCTGCGAAGGCAAACGTGTCGCTGCCGAGGTAGCCGTGCGCGGCGACGTTCCAGGAGGTGGTGTAGAAGCTGCACCGGTTCCTGCTGGAGGGGGTGTAGGGGGCCGTACACTTGGGGTCTGTGGGCTTCATGTGCTTGTAGCGAGGGGACAAAGCAGAGTCGAAGACGGCGCCCTCCTGCCGAACCTCAGGCACGCAGGGCTGGCACTGCATCCAAGTCAGATTGCTGACGAGGTCCAGCCCGAGCTTGTAGAAGTGCCGGGTTTGGCCGGAGCCGACGCCGACGAGGACGCCGTACAAGGGCCACCCCACGGGGGCTATGTGCGGACCTATGCTCGTGAGGTTCGCGCCAAGCTGCCCGAGCATGCCAGCAGTGTTGTGGTTGGACACGATAGGCAGACTGAATCCCGCGCTCGGTGTCGGTGGTGCCACAGTGCCGGCGACGGTGTGGCTGGCCGAATTCAGCAGAACAAGGAGGAGGCAGAGCTTACAAGCATATAAAACAGACATGGTTGATTCCTCCGAGCTCTATACTAGGGCTATGTTCGATGAAGCCAGAAAGGCGGTTGAGCGTGTGTCCTTCATTTGGAGGTCGTGTCTTAAATAGACTCAGATGAATCCATCTCTGGAGTATCTCTTGATGGATATGCATGCATTGGTGACTCCGATTACTTAGTGCAGCGAAGATACGGGGTGGCTAATTAACAAATCCATCTCTTGAGTATCTCTAGATGGATATGCATGAATTTGTGAGGCGTGCAAGTATATCGATGGTTGAAATGATACTGATTCATCGAACAGTCTTGTTAACAATGCTAGGTGCTTAGAAAAATAAACTGAGTTTTATTTCTACAGAAGAGACATCTAATTAAGCATCTACCTTGAACAAATAAGCACCGGTGCTTAGGAAAATCTTGATTTATTTCTCTAAGCACCTCCGCAAAGCACCTTGGATTGTACAAGGCCTTAATGGGTCCGATCAGTAGTGTTACTACCTCTTTTCAATTTATTAGGGCTGCGGCGTATCCTTTAGATTAACAATTTGATCAAGTTATATATCGCAAAAATTATATTATTAGAAACTTCAAATAATATATTTTCTAGTCATATAATTTGGACCGCAATATTAAACTGACCCTGGATGTGGGTAGATCCCAGATCGAACGATCGACCGCTCTAGGAACCAGTACACATTGAACGTTTCCTGCTATCTGTTTCTACTGGCTTATCGGGCAGGGATCTAGCTGACCCTGAATCGAAAAAAAAGGCTAGGTACAGCCCATCTGCATCCTGTTACTACAAAAGCAAAATCACAAAGAGCTACCTCACTCCCGGAAAAAAGAAGTCGTAGACAAAATTCAGTCTAATTTCCCCATGTTGCTTCAGGGGCATCGAGAACAAACACAATGTCAGATTTGACCGCAGGAGATCGCATACTAATCCATCCCAAAAGAAACATTACAATATGGATTCTGTGGGTAGTAGAGAGTAGAGACTAGATTATGTTCGAATATTAGGGAAATCACCTTGTTAACCATGACACATCATCAGCCAATTCTTTGCAGAATGGCATGAACGTGACCACAACCATCTTCCACCTCGGGACCAATCCAGTAGCCAGAGATAACTATCTGCGCACCTAGAACTGCATCCACAGGGTCTCTCAGAGATACATCGGCATGAAAACTTACAGCATCTACAGATCTTGACATAGCTGCTCCTGTCGACGAACCTGAACATGTGCAGCAGCCAACAAGGCTCCTGGGTCTGTGGAGCTCTGCAGTTGCCATCAGTAGTATAAAAATCTCAGGCCAAATGAAATCAGATGCTGAATTATAACTTCTCTTTTTCCATTCAAATTCTTTCAGGTTGTAATGGATGCAGCACTCACCACTTAAAGGCTGCTTCCAGTGAAGCTGGTTCGTGCACGCAACTTGACTCCGCTGTCCCTGTGAGTAAAGATGTATTAGAATTTCAGATTCAGGTGGTTGAGAAAGCAGCAGCAGCAACAACAACCCATTGAGTTTAACTGGTTAGACATAGTATGAATGATTTAAGCACCTGGTTGAACTAGGTGCTGGGATCTACCATGTTCTTATGCAGAGTAATGAAAATTGAACACAAGTACTCCACAGATCTACAGAGGGAGTATCATTCAGCTTCTTGTTTCTAAGGTAGGCACCGCAATTGGCAAAAGGAGAATATTTTGGAAAACCGGGAGTAGAATGTAGCAACTAATGAGGAATGCGGTACTCCGGCGTTCCTGAGATAAAATTTGAGTGGCTCAAGTTCCAGCAGGACTATTATTACAACCTTCAGATTTGAACAACAGAAAGGGGTGAACATCTTGGGGCAGTCATGTATACAAGCCAATAAACAAAATTTTGACTAGCAGGCTCTGAAATATTGCGATTATATTTGTTGCCCAACTCTATTGCAGTCTCGCAAGCATCACATCAGTTTATGTCAACCATCTAGGGGCGGAGCCCACAACTTGTTCGACTGAATGCCTGCTCCATGAAACGGGGGTAGAAGAAAGTGTGGTTGACGAATTACCTTCGAGGCGGCGGCGCTCCGGCGAGGAGACGGTAGGACCGCGGCCACACCTGCAGGCAGCAGCGCGCACGCCATGGCTGGACTCTGCCTCCCAAGGGTTTGCGCCAAGAGCGCCGGGCGAGGGGAAAACACGCAAGACAGAGCAGAAGAGTAAGTTTTTTTTTTTTTTTGCGGGGTGTAGAAGAATAAGTTAGTGTCGCAACTCTTTTATCCTGAAGTATGAAGTAAGAGAAGTAATACTCGTCTGCACGGATTACTTTTTACAGAAACAAAAAGAAATAAATGTATTGAACTAAGATACATCTAGATACATATATTTGTATGACAAGTAATTTCAGACGAAATAAGTATTAATTTTCTTGGGCGGCACTCTGCGTGGATCGACTAGCCTGAGTAAGTTACTTACATAACTCTTTTATCCTTAAGTAATAGTAATCTTTTAGGGCGGCGGTCGACGGCCGAAAGCCGTGCATGAGCCATCAAATGCCTCGATCCCCAGCCGTCGAATGTGCCCCAGCTCCATCTCCCCTCGTATCGTTTCACTTTGCTCAAAAAATCACGTCGACACGCACGGTCACATGAGGAAGATATCGATAGCGAGCGCCGTTGACCCTGCCATGGATGCATGCCGACCGACTCTCGAAGCACCGCTAGTTCGCCATCGCTTGCCCTGTTGTCGCCGCCCTCGCAGAACCGGTCCATCACCCCCGTCCCCAGCATGGGTGCTCGCCGATAGTTGCAGTGTGGAAGTTGGCCGATTCCAACACGGCGCGGCTCTGAAATATTGCGATTATATTTGTTGCCCAAATCGCCTGGTCAGCACGTCGCAATGCTGATCCCCGGCATGCTAGAGACGTCGGTCCCAGCAGCCACCGAGATGATGGTTCCAACTCGCCATGTTTGCAGCTCCCAGGGCGGACGTCGTAGCAAGCCAGGGCACCAGTCCCAACAAAATAGGGCTCCGATTCCAGTAAAAATAGGGTCGCCGGTAGCAACAATCAAGACTCCACCCCGTCGTTGCCATAGAAAACCACTCAAGTCGGCTACAGCAAACCAGTTATTGGTTCCAGCTCGGGCTTCGTCCTGTTGTAGCGAAACTGTCGTCATGGTCACCAAGGAAGTTGCCCTCGTATCCGCGGGTTGCAACAATTGCTAGTCACGGTTCCAGCAAAAAAAATCTCAGGTTCCAGCAAAATGGATCGTCGGTCGCAACACACATCTCGCCGTCCCAACAAAAAAATTGCTCGGTCGTCGCACCTCTCGAACAAGATGGTTCCAGCAAAAAAAGATCGCCAGTCACACGCCCATCGTAGCTCTTCTCGTCGTACTAGATTGCAGCACGCCGCACAGATAGTTGCAGCTCACCCATGGGCGATTGCAGCATGCCACATAGGTTCCAGCTCGTCGATGTAGCCATTGCAGCAAACCGCGCGGGCATGGTTCCATCTCCCCCCTCTCCCGACACGTCACATCATCCCCATGGTCACGGTTCTAGCTCGCTAAGATGCTGGCCGTCGCATCATCAAGGAATGGGGGCTTCAGCTCCACGTCGCATCCACGATGGGGAGGGAGGAGGTTGTGGGTGGCGGCCATGGCGAGAGGGAAGGGACATGGTGAGATCGATGGGGCAACCCATGGTTGTAATCAAATAAGCGCGAGGAAAGAGATGGGTTGTGTGGAACGAATGACGAAAACCAATTCATTGAAGATAAGGCTAAGGGGGAGAGGTGTTCTAGCCCTGTGAACTTGTCTATCCACGTGGAGCGCGCGAGAGCGACCGGAAAGGCGTTCGACCGGTAGGAAACATTTACCAATCTTCTATATCTAGACAATCAGCCTCGGCTAACCTATATCTCTCTATGTATGCAACGCACGAGGTATAATCTAATACCCATTAGATGCCGCCCCCAAGCTCTCTACAGTGGCCGCTCACCACATGCCCAACAAAATTAAATACATATGTCACCTCATTATGCAAGCATGCATAGAAAAAGAACCATCTCAACAGGCATGGAAAAAAGGTACATCTCAATAACTGCATACAATAAGTCATACCTATTTTCAGTTTTAGTTCTCAAATACTATTCATCCAAATATTCATGTTTAAAATCATCAAATGTCATGAGAGTATATTGCAACCAATTCTAAGCGCAATGTGTAGAGTACCATCAAGCAACATGTGAAATTTTCTAGCAATATTATTGTAGCAAAATGTACATTTTCAGTTTCAGTCCTACTTAGAAATTTCCTACCAAGAAATATCAAAAATAAATTTTATTCATTTGTCCCACCCTCTTTTGTATAACTTAGTGCTTATTTGACCGCTCTTGTCTAATTTGTGTTTATTTGGCATGCTTTTGCCTTTCCTTCTGCTTATCTCAACAGTGTAATACAAAATTGTACCTATAAAGGGTGCTGGGCTACCCAGCCTCCCAACATGTTTCATCCGATTATCGTTCTTGGCCGTTGTATGGTTTTATAATGGTCCCTTTTACCTTCATTTACAATCTTTTTATCGGTGTTATCATGTTGCGCCCTCATGGTGTTGGCCAAGTCATGGCCTATGACCTCTAACTGATCTGCATATGATGTATTTGAATGACTACTTATATCCTAACTTCAGACTTTTATTCTAGCTTGGTATATTTACCATCTCAAGTTTGATCAATTGTTTCAGACCAATAACAATGCTTTATCGTGTTCTTTACATTTGATCAGTAGTTTCTTCATAGATAATAAAGTACCAGCAGATGAACAAGTGTGTTATATGTGCCCATGCTTTGATGCAAGCATTAGAATAATTCTCTGGTTTTCCTTCTGATTTCTTATCAGTGCCCATGCTTTCTGTGGCTAATTGGTAAATTATATCCATATATACAGAGTCCATGATATGAGACAGTTCGAAGTTGAAGGGATTAATACTATGGTTGAGAAGGGAAAGTCAATGTCTTCTTTGTTGGAACATTCCCTAAGATGGTCCAAGGTAATTATTTTAGGCATCAAGTTTTTAATTGTGCATCATTTTGCTTTGGTAAATTCAGCTCAGTTAACCACCAGAGACAACTTCATTTTTCTTTGTATGTTGATCATTTTGGTGTGGTTGTTTGATATGATGTCAACAACATTTCCCGTTCTTCTTGCATGTTATTTAGTTACATCGTCAATAAAGTAGACCACTATTTCTGCTGCTAAAGCTTTTTTTGCTCTGTTTGTGTCTATGTCATCATGGCCTTCGCAGGAGTTGTAGTTCTGAATATACTGCTTCTCTATATGGATCTATTATTGCGTGAACTAACGATATACGGTGAGCTGCCTCACACCATCATTTGGTCATTGTAGTGCTTGAGTTGGCAAATTTGATGAAACCAAGTAATGTGCCTAGTCCATTTTCATTCCTTTTTATCACCCTTTTAGATTCTAAGATGCATTAAAATAAAATAAAATTGACCACTGCATGTGGCTGTTCCCGCTCATTTAGTGCCCACATATGCATGCACTGCAGTTAATGCAGAATAAAGCACCAAGAAACACACCTTTTTTGAGAAAAAAACATGCTAATTGGGCAGTTTTGCAATGTACAAAATTTGTTCTACCACTCATACTTTCTTTTGAGTTGGACCCTTTAAATTAAGCAAAAAGGGAGGGAGTAGTACACAAGAAACACAAGTATATGGCCAGGAGCCCAAAGCCCAGTGTCCTACCCACCTTCATGCCCCTTCTCGGGAGCATGAAGAAGGCCCACAAAAGCCCAGCAGCCACCCAGCCTAGCGTCTGGTAGAGCCTGGGCTCCCAGGGTATCGCTACGGGCTTCGGGTACCCGGCCCAGCAAGACAGCAACAGAGACAGGCCCAGCCCCACGAGGACGTTGAACACCGGCCCGCCGTAGCAACCTGCTACGGCCACCTGGGCTCCACCGCGGCGCGCCGCCACGGCCACGGCCACGTTCGCGATGAGGTCGCCCAGCGAGTTGCCCCATGCTAGAACTGTCATCCCCAGCGTCGCCGGATCCACACCCAGCACCAGGCCGGCGGACACAAGAAGGGAGAGGAGCTCGTTCGCGATGACGTACTCCCAGGCCACGCTCATGACGAACCCACCGGCGAGCCAGGCCGAGAGGAATTTCGTCGGCGGGGCATCAGCCTCCGTGCTGAGGAAGGCGAGGAGGCCCAGGGACAGGCCGGCGATGCCGCCGAGGAGGAGGGCGAGGGGCGGGCTCCCGGTGGCGTGGCTCCAGAGGCAAGAGAGGAAGACAGGGGAAAGGGTCGCCGCGGCGACCGCGGCCGGCTTGCTCCACCGCTCCTCGCTCGCGTCCGGTATGGTCAGCCGCCGCGGGAGGTACAGAGGTAGCTCCAGCACGCGCACCGCCGACCAGAACACGCCCTTCTTTTTCTTCGTTGCGTCGCCGGCGTAGTACTGCAGGAGGGGCGCCCTTTCGGGGAGCAGCGGTTCTTGGTCGGGGTAAAAATCCGTCTCCACGACGTTGCAGAGCTCCGACGAGGCGGTGGTGTCGACCCACGCCGCCTCTGCCTCTCCGTCGTGCGATCTGCCGTGGATAAAGACGACGACGAGGACGTATACGAGGTAGAGGGAGGTGAAGGCGAGGGCGCCCCAAATGCTGACCTCGCCCGCGGCGAGGACAACGGCGACGGCGGCGAGGGCGATGAGGAGGAAGCACGCGTCCCGGAAGAAGCTGCCTCTGTCGATGGCGACGCCGCGGCCGCCGACGCGGAGGCAGATGACGCCGAGCACGGCGGAGGACACGAACAGCGCGCCGCCGAGCAAGCCGTTGAGCCCCACGGCGGTGCTCGCTCCCTTCCCGGTGCCGCCCGACGCGAAGGAGGCGACGGTGGAGAGCGCGTCCGGCGCGCCGTTGCCCAGCGACAGGAGCGTCACGCCGGCCACGGCCGGGGACAGGCGGAGCAGCCGCGAGAGGCCCTCGAGGCTGGAGCAGAAGTAGACCGCCGCGGTGTCGCCCAGGACGTAGAAGAGCACGGCGAGCCACGCGGCCATCGCGGCGTACCCAAGGGCCCGGTGCTCGTCGCCGCAGACGCAGTAGAACAGGTACAGGTAATCGACGTAGCCCCGTCCCCGCGGGTAGCACCGGCCGGCAACTGACGATGATGTAGCGGCGTCGTAGCCGCACCTGTCCTTGTCAACCTCCAGCCGCCGGTGAGCACCGTCGCAGCCGCCGCCATGGCCGTGCCCCTCGCGCTCGTCGCCGCTCCAGCCGTTCATGGACGTCGCCGAATCCCGCGGCACGGCAGGGCGCGAGACGCAGAAGAAGAAGGCCATGAGCAAGAAGGCGACGTTGAGGCAGGCGATGAGTAACCGCGCCGCCGCTGTGGCCATGATCGAGCTTTGTGCACGAGGCCTGTGGAGGCCCGTTCTGCTTGGCTTGTATCTGGGGGCGCAAGAATCTGAATCTGGACATCACTTGACATGTGATTAAACACAAACAAACATTACTCACATCGTAAAGTAGTACACTAACCACAAAAGGTGTTTAGAGCAGTCATCTCATGAAAAAGAAGAAAGCCAAAATTTTGTTGCGAGATTAGGGGAAAGCTTCACCCAGCCTGAGAAGAAGCCAAGGTAATTAGAGAGATTGCGTGGCGATATGAAGAATGCAACAATGAAAGAACATATGAGAGTGATGAGTTGGTTGGTTGATTGAAGAAGAACCAAATTAAGAACGGTCAATGGCACGCAGGGTGTGAGTGATGTTATCCTCCTGGTTCGGCGCTTCCTGGCCGCAAGTTGGACTTGCATCCATTGTTCCAAGTGTAACCGAGTGAGGTCGACGCACGCCCCATCTTGATGGCAGGCAGCAACCTCCACCGATTCATTGCCCTCGCGACAAAAAACAATAATGAGCGTGGAGGCATAGAGCACGTCAGGGACCAGCGGGTAGTTGCGAGCAGTGACATGTTTTAATTTCCAGAGCTGGTGCGGTGATATGTTTTTTTTTTTCAATTTAGCTATGTGTAATTCGCCTAAAAAATGAATTTGGCTAAGTCGATTTTTGAGCCATTGAATTTCCGCTTCAAGATTCTTGCTCTTTTTTCTTTCTGTTTTTTGGCAAACTCATGAAGCTTTATTGAACCGTCACACAATTTACAGGGAGAACAAGAGATCTCCAGGAATACCAAACCAAACATGACGACCTATCCCTAGACTCAAAGCATGCTTTGCTAGTTTGTGGGCATGGACATTCGAGGTTCTAAACTCATGTAAAATTAAACAAGAGGAAAAACTACTAGAGCTTTGGTTGATCTCGCGAACAATAGCACCACATAGAGGCGATGATCCCCTCCGAATAGCTTCAACCGCCATTTTGCAATCAGATGCCACTAATATCTTATGAATATATAGGTCATTTGCTAGAGATAGAGCCTCTCTAATCACCAACGCTTCCAGCACCTCAGGATCCTCAATATTCCTGAAAACCACAGCTGATGCCCCCCAGAAGACACCAGAACCGTCACGACAAATAGCGCCTACAGCCCCAAAACTTCCCGACCTGGACACTGCTGCATCAACATTTATCTTTGCGTGTCCTTCCTCGGGTGGTATCCAGGAGTTTGGTCTTGGTGTTGCCGCTGCGTGTGGTCTGGGTTCCCGCTTTGAAAGGCACTGCAAGTCGGTAATATCTCTCTTTATGAACGCATGTGTTGCAAACGGAGTTTGTAGAATTCCTTCGTGAATAATCCTCCGTCGTTCAGACCAAATCGCCCAGAGTATGATGATCATTGCTGTGAATTCTTATTGTGGTAGCTCATAGCAAACAGCCACCCCTTCGCATTTTCATCCCGATTCATACACATGTGCCGCACCATTTCATCATTTGATAGTGCCCACACCACTACTAGGAAAAACACTACCAGTAGCGTAGGTTTTTGCATATCAGTAGCGTGGGTTCCCACACTACTACTACGACGCTACAGCTAACTTTTAACAGTAGCGTGTTTTTTACCCCGCGCTACAGCTAAAAAAGTTAGTAGTAGCATGGTGTCAGTAGTAGCATGGTGTCACCCACGCTACCACTATTCCACACACCTACGCTACTACTATCTAAGTACTAGTAGCGCCCCATTTACACCTACGCTACTACTATCCAAGTACTAGTAGCGCCACATTTTCCCCCACGCTACAACTAACTAATTAGAATTTTTTTTAAAGTCAGATGCAGTTTTCATGGATGGAAATCAAGACACGTCCAGTGCAAATAAACTAAGTTCCAAAACCATCTTAGCACTTGCAGCATTCATGGATACAGCATTGAACATCTCAACTCGAGATCTCAAGATCAAATTTAACATCAGATGCAAACAACTAGACCACTTCTCTAGATGTATCTACCAAGGCTTGGAGTTCAAACGTCGGTGGATCCGAGCACTCCCTCCCGCCGGACGGTGGCGTCGAGGTCCTCCACCTCGGCGACCTCCGGCGTCGCAATGACCTGGACGATCATCTATGCAGCGCGGTCGCCGGGCTTCATGATGAAGTCCACCTCCGAGTGGTTGAAGAGCACCACGCCCACCAAGCCACAGTAGTCCATGTCGATCACCCCTGCGCCCACGTCGGAAAGTGAAAACTTGTTAGTTGGCGTCTGCATCCAAATCTAATAGGGTATTTTCTTTCTTTTTAGCACATGCACATGAATCAATAGTAATGCATAATAACAAGAAAAAATAACCATGAATCCTAAAGAAAAAGATCATTCTTTGGGCCAGGTTGATAGTTTCGAGGCACGGGAAAGGATAATATTGGTAAAAGTCTTCATTACAAGAACAATGGGCTGAGATTTCTCAAATGACATTTGTTTCACCAACAATGATTAATGACGAGACAAGTAAGATTTACCTGAGCAGCGTCAGCATACCCTCTGGTCCTTGCAAGAACTTGAATGCCAAGGTTCTTAGCTTACTCCCCACTGACTAGCACAAGTGCAGCAGCACCGTCGCTGTACATTGAATAATAAGAATGGCATTACAGTTACACTTCCAGGCAAACATTGCTTTACATAACTTATATTAACCATGGAGAAAGCCTAAATTCAAGCTACGAAATAATATAGCTTCAGTACACTCTTAAGATGATACATTTACTACTGTAGATATATAGCATAGTTTGGCTGCATGCTGCATATACCAAAGGTAATCTGATCGTGTAAAAATAAATCTACAATGCTACACTAAGTACCATAATTCTGAATGAAATAGTTGAGTTTAGAGGTATTAAATGGACACACTTCGATCACAAAGATCAATATCTACTCGCTTAAATTCAAATGCTTTACTCAAGATTGTGAAATCATACTTGACTCTGGCTGCATATTAATTACTCTACAATGTTTAAAGGGAGCACATTGTTTATTCATTAGTGCACAATCTTCATAATGGGCGAAAAATTCAAAAAAATTAGCTCACTTAGAACTAGTGGTCGTCTTACAAAAGAAATAAATAATACTCCCTACAGAGGGAGTATGAATTAACAGTTCTAGTAATGCTAAAATAATTACTCCGTACATAATTTTTGTTATTCTACACTCAAAAGCATCCTCAGAAAATTCTTACAGCAGAAGTTGCTCTGCTCACCACCTTGAGGCATATGCATCACCACCTTAAGCAAACACATGCACCAGGACAACCCACGGCCATGGCGCATCAACCAATCAACCCATGCATGTTTTCTGTATGTCATAGGCTCTCGGTTAACTTCACTAATAATCAGTACGTATTTACTCACTTTCAGGGAACATATGCTATCTTTTGTCTGTACAGCATATAAAAATGGAAATACAAGAAATAAAACAAAAGATTCTATGCAACTGTGTAATGCTCAGAGCACATCTAAAATGACATTCTCTATATGCATATCTGTAATGCCTAGGGCCTACAATAAGAAACAATTCATTAACAGACGGTCTCTTTGGAGATAAGACATTCAGATTTGGCAAAATTTGAAGAAATCAGGATTCGGATGTTCGAAAGGAAAGCACATGAATGGAACACAGAAAAAATCAATCATTCAAAATCAGCAATGTGTAGCACAATGTACTCCCTTTAAACATTAGTGCTGATCTCCACGGGCAGCTAGCAGTGTATACATCGAACTTCCCAAAACCAAAAACTAAAACCCAAAAATACAAACACACAAACACACACAAGCACGCACGGTCTACAAAACCAAGACCCAAGATACAAACCCAAACGGCACACACCAAATAAATGGTAACGAAACCCCAAGACCTTCTTTCAGAGTTCTTTTGAACTACATGTACAGGTACATGAGGTTCTGCTGGAGCTTAGCTTGGTTCCTGCAGCACCGCAGCAGTAAGTTGTAGGCAAAACAAGGCTCAGCGTGTGGGCGTTGTAGCCTGTTGGGCAATGAACATTAAGCAAAAAAATTGTGGGACGATTGTGCAGTGATTGGTAACCAAAGGTGTACTCCCTGTCAGTAACCACAAAGTAAGCATATGCACATGACAGAACACGCACGAGTATGAATGAAAATAAAGATGAAGCTGTTGCTCGGCATTGACAGTAGGGAAGCAGAGAAACAGTGCGCTGAACAAGAAACATTGGTACTTTTCTACACAGTAATTAATCACGTCTATCAGACATATACTTTTTCATAAATAAACAACCTAGAACTAGCACAGATCAACTTGGGTCTCAACCAATGTACTAAAATCCGTAGCATCACCATTAGGACCTAGTATAACCAACGTGGATGTCATTTGTGAACACATTTGATTGTCCAAACTGGGAAGGCCCTTGAATCTCTCTCTATTAGACGACCATAACATATTCTAATTGTTCCTAAACACTACTCCTAACTGATATGATGTTACCGTCAGAGCTAAGATATCAAAAACTACATAAAACACTATATCATTCCATCATGAGGGCAGTGCTCCAACAACACAGTTGCTGGAGTAGATCACAAGGATATCAGACCTGCCGTGGTGGGTCATCATGGCCATGCTTGAGCTCGGGCAGGACCTCTTGGTCGCCCTAGGAGCAGACCCCTCCCGCCCCTCCTCCTCGAGCAGAGCAGGGCTGGCGGCTAGGTGCGCCCCTCCTTCTCCTCCTCGATCAGGGCAAGGTTTGTGCCCTCTTGCCATCATTGTCGTCTCTGCACCATGGTGACCTGCAGCAAAGGGACGGATAGGAGGAGAAGGAGAGGTGAGGAGGAAAGTGTGGACCTGAGCAAGGAAGGAGGGGAAGGGCCTACCTGGGCAACGCCGGAGACGGATCTCGCAAGCTCCGGCCTCGCCATCGCCGATTGTGGTGGATTCCGGCAAGAAGACGGGAGGCGCCCGAAACCCTAGCGGCGGGCGAGGGCGCAACCCTTGAGGCGCGGATCTGGAAGGGGGGAGAGGGGCAGAGCTTGGGGGCGTGTTGCGCGCGGCCGGAGCTCGCCGGAACCGGCCGACATGGGCGGCGGCGGCGGCGAGGAGATAGTGGGGGAGAGGAGCTGGACCGAGGGTGGGGGTGAGTTTCACGAGAGAGAGGTTTTTTTCTTTGAGAGAGAGAGTTTGGTGCGGTGGGAGTGGATCGGGTGGGGTGGGGGTGCGGCAGTGGACACGTAGTAGCGTGGGGTGTGTCAATTATAGCTATTCACTTAGTAGGAGCGCAGGTTTTATAAGCCGCACTACTGCTATGCTCTATCCTTAAGAGATACTTATTAATAGCGTATTTTTTTGTCATGCGGCTATCAGTAATATTTACTAGTAGCGAGGGGTCAATACAGTGCGCTACTAGTAATTAGCAGTAGCATGGGTCAAAATAAAGCGCTACTAGTAAGCGTCTATCTATAAGCTATTTCCTAGTAGTGCACATTCCTTGCTAAAGAACAGTCTAAGAGTGCGCGTCTCCGGTCATCATCCGCCCGGTAGATGGCACACACATGAGACGAGGCCATATTCCAGCGATGAAGAGTATCTCCTGTGGGTAAGGAGTGTCGTGCCAGCCTCCAGGTAAACATTTTTAGTTTTGAAGAAACTTGCATACCCCACATAGAGGACCACCCTTTACGCTCCAGTACAGGGTCTGCATACCCTTTCGTTTTCTCTAGCCATGCATCGCGGCTAGTTTTTAGATTTTGATATAAGATAAAAGTACACCCGGGGAGCCATAGTTTTCACTAGAGGCTTCTCTCGAGAAAAAATAGCATACGATGGATAAACAAATTACTGTTGGGCAATTGATAGAAATGCAAATAATCATGATGATATCCAAGACAATGATCATGTATATAGGCATCACGTCCGAGACAAGTAGACCGACTCCTGCCTGCATCTATTACTATTACTGTTGGGAAACGCGGTAATTTCAAAAAAATTCCTACGATCACGCAAGATCTATCTATGTGATGCATAGCAATGAGAGGGGAGAGTGTGTCCACGTACCCTCGTAGACCGAAAGCGGAAGTGTTTAGTTAACGCGGTTGATGTAGTCGAACGTCTTCGCGATCCAACCGATCTAAGCACTGAACGTACGGCACCTCCGCGTTCAGCACACGTTCAGCTCAGAGACGTTTCTCGTACTCTTGATCCAGTTGAGGCCGAGGGAGAGTTTCGTCAGCACGACGGCGTGGTAACGGTGATGTTGAAGTTACCGGCGCAGGGCTTCGCCTAAGCACTACGACGATATGACCGAGGTGTGTAACTGTGGAGGGGGGCACCGCACACGGCTAAACAGTTGTCAACTTGTGTGTCTTTGGGGTGCCCCCCTCCCCCGTATATAAAGGAGGGGAGGAGGAGGCCGGCGGCCAACAAGGGGCACGCCAAGGGGGGGGGACTCCTACTCCTAGTTGGAGTAGGTCTCCCACCTTTCCTAGTCCAAGAGGAAGAAGAGGGGGAAGGAGGAGGTGGAGAGAAGGAAGGAGAGGGGGGCCGCCGCCCCTTCCCCTTGTCCAATTTGGACTGGGGCAAGGGGGGCCGCGCACCACCTCCTGGCTGCCCTCTCTCTTCTCCACTAAGGCCCATGAGGGCCAATACCTTCCCGGGGGGTTCCGGTAACCTCCTGTACTCCGGTTTTATCTGAAACTTCTCCGGAACACTTCCGGTGTCCGAATATAGTCGTCCAATATATCAATCTTTATGTCTCGACCATTTCGAGACTCCTCGTCATGTCCGTGATCATATCTGGGACTCCGAACAATCTTCGGTACATCATATCACATAAACTCATAATACCAATCGTCATCGAACGTTAAGCGTGCGGACCCTACGGGTTCGAGAACTATGTAGACATGACCGAGACACGTCTCTGGTCAATAACCAACAGCGGAAGCTGGATGCTCATATTGGTTCCTACATATTCTACGAAGATCTTTATCGGTCAAACCGCATAACAACACGTGTCCCCTTTGTCATCGGTATGTTACTTGCCCGAGATTCGATCGTCGGTATCTCAATACCTAGTTCAATCTCGTTCCCGGCAAGTCTCTTTACTCGTTCTGTAATACTTCATCCCGCAACTAACTCATTAGTCACAATGCTTGCAAGGCTTATAGTGATGAGTATTACCGAGAGGGCCCAGAGATACCTCTCCGAAACACGGAGTGACAAATCCTAATCTCGATCTATGCCAACCCAACAAACACCTTCAGAGACACCTGTAGAGCACCTTTATGATCACACATTTATGTTGTGACGTTTGGTAGCACACTAAGTGTTCCTCCGGTATTCGGGAGTTGCATAATCTCATAGTCTGAGGAACTTGTATAAGTCATGAAGAAAGCAGTAGCAATGAAACTAATACGATCATAATGCTAAGCTAACGGATGGGTCATGTCCATCACATCATTCTCCTAATGATATGATCCCGTTCATCAAATGACAACACATGTCTATGGTTAGGAAACATAACCATCTTTGATTAATGAGCTAGTTAAGTAGAGGCATACTAGGGACTATATGTTTTGTCTATGTATTCACACATGTACTAAGTTTCCGGTTAATACAATTCTAGTATGAACAATAAACATTTATCATGAATTAAGGAAATAAATAATAACTTTATTATTGCCTCTAGGTCATATTTCCTTCAATTACTCCACACATCGACCGCTATCCAACATGCATCTAGAGTATTAAGTTCATAAAGAGCGGAGTAACGCCTTAAGCAAGATGACATGATGTAGACAAAGTAAACTCATGCATGAATAAACCCCATCTTTTTACCCTTAATAGCAACGATACATACGTGTCATGTACCCTTCTATCACTGGGATTGAGAACCGCAAGATTGAACCCATTACAAAGCACCTCTTCCCATTGCAAGATAAATCAATCTAGTTGGCCAAACCAAATCAATAGATTGAAGAAGAAATACGAAGCTATAACAATCATGCATAAAAGAGTTTGAAGAAAACTCAAATAATATTCATGGATAATTTGATCGTAAACTCACAATTCATCGGATCCCAACAAACGTATCGCAAAAAAGAATTACATCGGATAGAACTCCAAGAACATCAAGGAGAACATTGTCATGAAGAACATCAAGAGAGAAGAAGCCATCTAGCTACTAACTATAGACCCGTAGGTCTGTGGTAAACTACTCATGCATCATCGGAAGGGCGGCAAGGTTGATGTAGAGCCCCCCCTCCTCGTGATCAATTCCCCCTCTGGCGGGTGCCGGCGGAGGCCTCCATATGGGATCTCACGAGAACAGAAACTTGCGAAGGCGAAAAAAGTATTTTGGGCTTCTCTTCGATCCGAGGGGAATATTTGGGTATTTATAGAGGTGAAATTTGGTCAAGACGCTCTGCGAGGGGTCCACAAGCCTGTGGGGCACGCCCCACGAGCTTGTCACTCTCTCGTGGGTCTTCTGGTCCTCCCCGAACCTTCTAGGGTCTCTTCTGGTCCAGAAAAAATTAATTCAAACTTTTTTCTTCATTTGTACTATGTTTGATAGTGATTTTCTGAAAAGTCAAAAACAGGCAAAAAACAACAACTCGCACTGGCACTAAGTTAATATGTTAGTCCCAAAAAATGATATAAAGTTGCTTGTAAGTGAGTACAAAACATCCAAGATTGATACTGTAATAGCATGGAAAATAATTAATTATAGATATATTGGAGACGTATCACATACCTAGACAATCTATTTTTTGCTAAGCCTAATTTGTTAAGAAAAGCTAAAAATTGGTAGTTGCCTATGTTGGGGATCGTTGCAGAAATTAAAAAATTTCTACGCATCACCAAGATCAATCTATGGAGTAACTAGCAACGAGGGAGAGGGGAGTGCATCTTCATACCCTTGAAGATCGCGAAACGGAAGCGTTGCAAGAACACGGTTGGAGGAGTCGTACACGTAGCGATTCAGATCGCGGTCGATTCCGATCTTAGCGCCGAACAACGGCGCCTCCGCGTTCAACACACGTGCAGCCCGGTGACGTCTCCCGCGCCTTGATCCAGCAAGGAGGAGGGAGAGGTTGGGAAAGACAACTCCAGCAGCAGCACGACGGCGTGGTGGTGTTGGAGCAACGTAGACTTCAACAGGGCTTCGCCAAGCACCGCGGAATTAGGAGGAGGTGTTGGGGAGGGGGAGGGCTGCACCTTGGATGTGGTGCGGCTGCCCTCCCACATCCCCTCTATTTATAGGGGCAAGGGAGAGGGGCCCGGCCCCCTCCAGATGGATCTAGAGGGGGGCGGCGCCCAAGGGGGGAGGCTTGCCCCCCAAGCCAAGGGGGGCGCCCCCTTTAGGGTTCCCCCCAACCCTAGGCGCATGGGCCCTAGGGGGGATGGCGCCTAGCCCACTTAGGGGCTGGTTCCCTTCCACATACAGCCCATAGGGCCCTCCGGGGCAGGTAGACCCTCCCGGTGGAACCCTGGAACCCCTTCGGTGGCCCCGGTACAATACTGGCATACCCCCGAACACTTCCGGTGACCGTGTGATGACTTCCCATATATAAATCTTCACCTCTGGACCATTTTGGAACTCCTCGTGACGTCCGGGACTCTGAACAACATTCGGTAACCACGTACAAACTTTCCCTATAACCCTAGCGTCATCGAACCTTAAGTGTGTAGACCCTACGGGTTCGGGAGGCATGTAGACATGACCGAGACATATCTCCGGCCAACAACCAACAGCGGGATCTGGATACCCATGTTGGCTCCCACATGCTCCACGATGATCTCATTGGATGAACCACGATGTCGGGGATTCGATCAATCCCGTATACAATTCCCTTTGTCAATCGGTACGTTACTTGCCCGAGATTCGATCGTCCGTATCCCAATACCTCGTTCAATATCGGCAAGTCACTTTACTCATTACGTAATGCATAATCCCGTGACCAACTACTTAGTCACATTGAGCTCATTATGATGATGCATTACCGAGTTGTCCCAGAGATACCTTTCCGTCATACGGAGTGACAAATCGCAGTCTTGATTCGTGCCAACCCAACAGACACTTTTGGAGATACCCGTAGTGCACCTTTATAGCCACCCAGTTACGTTGTGACGTTTGGCACACCCAAAGCATTCCTACGGTATCCGGGAGTTACACGATCTCATGGTCTAAGGAAATGATACTTGACATTAGAAAAGCTCTAGCAGACGAACTACACGATCTTGTGCTATGCTTAGGATTGGGTCTTGTCCATCACATCATTCTCCTAATGAGGTGATCCCGTTATCAATGACATCCAATGTCCATGGTCAGGAAACCGTAACCATCTATTGATCAACGAGCTAGTCAACTAGAGGCTCACTAGGGACATGTTGTGGTCTATGTATACACACATGTATTACGATTTCCGGAAAACACAATTATAGCATGAACAATAGACAATTATCATGAACAAGGAAATATAATAATAACCATTTTATTATTGCCTGTAGGGCATATTTCCAACAGTCTCCCACTTGCGCTAGAGTCAATAATCTAGTTACATTGTGATGAATCGAACACCCATAGAGTTCTGGTGTTGATCATGTTTTGCTCATGGAAGAGGTTTAATCAACGGATCCGCGACATTCAGATCCGTATGCACTTTCCAAATATCTATGTCTCCATCTTGAACATGTTCACGAATGGAGTTGAAGCGACGCTTGATATGCCTGGTCTTCTTGTGAAACCTGGGCTCCTTGGCAAGGGCAATGGCTCCAGTGTTATCATAGAAGAGAGTCATCGGGCCCGACGCATTGGGAATAACTCCCAGGTCGGTGATGAACTCCTTCATCCAGACTGCTTCCCGTGCTACCTCTGAGGCTGCGATGTACTCCGCTTCACATGTAGATCCTGCCACGACGCTTTGGTTGCAACTTCACCAGCTGACTGCCCCACCATTCAAAATATACACGTATCCGGTTTGTGACTTGGAGTCATCCAGATCTGTGTCGAAGCTAGCATCGACGTAACCTTTTACGACGATCTCTTCGTCACCTCCATAAACGAGAAACATATCCTTAGTCCTTTTCAGGTACTTCAGGATGTTCTTGACTGATGTCCAGTGTTCCATGCCGGGATTACTTTGGTACCTTCCTACCAAACTTACGGCGAGGTTCACATCAGGTCTGGTACACAGCATAGCATACATAATAGACCCTATGGCTGAGGCATAGGGGATGACACTCATCTTTTCTCTATCTTCTGCCGTGGTCGGGCATTGAGCCGTGCTCAATCTCACTCCTTCCAATACAGGAAAGAACCCTTTCTTGGACTAATCCATATTGAACTTCTTCAATATCTTGTCAAGGTATGTGCTTTGCGAAAGACCAATGAGGCGTATCGATCTATCTCTATAGATCTTGATGCCTAATATGTAAGCAGCTTCTCCAAGGTCCTTCATTGAAAAACACTTATTCAAGTAGGCCTTTATGCTTTCCAAGAATTCTGTATCATTTCCCATCAATAGTATGTCATGCACATATAATATGAGAAATGCTACAGAGCTCCCACTCACTTTCTTGTAAACACATGCTTCTCCGTAAGTCTGTGTAAAACCAAACGCTTTGATCATCTCATCAAAGCGAATGTTCCAACACCGAGATGCTTGCACCAGCCCATAGATTGAGCACTGGAGCTTGCATACCTTGTCAGCATTCTTAGAATCGATAAAACCTTCCGGCTGCATCATATACAATTCTTCCTTAAGGAAGCCGTTAAGGAATGCCGTTTTGACGTCCAATGCGGCAATTGCTAACATGATTCGGATGGACTTCAGCTTCGCTACGGGTGAGAAGGTCTCATCGTAGTCAACCCCTTGAACTTGTCGATAACCCTTAGCGACAAGTCGAGCTTTATAGATGGTAACATTACCATCCGCGTCCGTCTTCTTCTTAAAGATCCATTTATTTTCTATCGCTCGCCGATCATCGGGGAAGTCTGTCAAAGTCCATACTTTGTTTTCGTACATGGATCCTATCTTGGATTGCATTGCTTCAAGCCATTTTTTGGAATCTGGGCCCGCCATCGCTTCTTCATAGTTCGAAGGTTCACCGTTGTCTAACAACATGATTTCCAGGACAGGGTTGCCATACCACTCTAGTGCGGAACGTGTCCTTGTGGACCTACGAAGTTCAGTAGTAACTTGGTCATGATCGTCATCATTAACTTCCTCTCTAGTTGGTGCAGGCACCACAGAAACATTTTCTTGCGCTGCGCTATTCTCTGGTTCGAGAGGGGTCATCTGATCAAGTTCCACTTTCCTCCCACTTACTTGTTTCGAGAGAAACTCTTTCTCTAGAAAGGAACCGTTCTTGGCAACGAAGATCTTGCCTTCGGATCTGAGGTAGAAGGTATACCCAATGGTTTCCTTAGGGTATCCTATGAAGACGCATTTTTCCGACTTGGGTTCGAGCTTTTCAGGTTGAAGTTTCTTGACATAAGCATCGCATCCCCAAACTTTAAGAAACGACAGCTTAGGTTTCTTCCCAAACCATAATTCATACGGTGTTGTCTCAACGGATTTCGACGGAGCCCTATTTAAAGTGAATGCGGCAGTCTCTAAAGCATAACCCCAAAATGATAGCGGTAAATCAGTAAGAGACATCAGAGATCGCACCATATCCAATAGAGTGCGATTACGACGTTCGGACGCACCATTAAGCTGAGGTGTTCCAGGCGGCGTGAGTTGTGAAACAATTCCAAATTTCCTTAAGTGTGTCCCAAATTCGTGACTCCAATATTCCCCTCCACGATCTGATCGTAAGAACTTTATTTTCCTGTCACGTTGATTCTCAAACTCACTCTAAAATACCTTGAACTTTTCAAAGGTCTCAGACTTGTGTTTCATTAAGTAGACATACCCATATCTACATAAGTCATCAGTGAGGCTGAGAACATAACGATAGCCACCACGAGCCTCAATGCTCATTGGACCGCACACATCAGTATGTATGATTTCCAATAAGTTGGTTGATCGCTCCATTGTTCCGGAGAACGGAGTCTTGGTCATTTTGCCCATGAGGCATGGTTCGCACGTGTCAAATGATTCATAGTCAAGAGACTCCAAAAGTCCATCTGCATGGAGTTTCTTCATGCGTTTGATACCAATGTGGCCAAGGTGGCAGTGCCACAAGTATGTAAGACCATCATTATCAACCTTACATTTCTTGGCATTCACACTATGAATATGTGTAACATCACGTTCGAGATTCAATAAAAATAAACCATTGACCAGCTGGGCATGACCATAAAACATATCTCTCATATAAATAGAACAACCATTATTCTCGGATTTAAATGAGTAGCCATCTCTCATTAAACGAGATCCAGATACAATGTTCATGCTCAAAGCTGGTACTAAATAACAATTATTGAGGTTTAAGACTAATCCCGTAGGTAAATGTAGAGGTAGCGTGCCGACGGCGATCACATCGACCTTGGAACCATTCCCGACGCGCATCGTCACCTCGTCCTTCGCCAGTCTCCGCTTATTCCGCAGCTCCTGTTTTGAGTTACAAATATGAGCAACCGCACCGGTATCAAATACCCAGGAGCTACTACGAGTACTGGTAAGGTACACATCAATAACATGTATATCACATATACCTTTGGTGTTGCCGTCCTTCTTGTCCGCTAAGTACTTGGGGCAGTTCCGCTTCCAGTGACCATTTCCCTTGCAATAAAAGCACTCAGTCTCAGGCTTGGGTCCATTTTTTAGCTTCTTCCCGGTAGCTTGCATACCTGGCGCGGCAACTCCCTTGCCATCCTTCTTGAAGCTCTTTTTACCCTTGCCTTTCTTGAACTTAGTGGTCTTATTCATCATCAACACTTGATGTTCTTTTTTGATCCCCACCTCCGCTGATTTCAGCATCGAATATACCTCAGGAATGGTTTTCTCCATCCCCTGCATCTTAAAGTTCATCACAAAGCTCTTGTAGCTAGGTGGAAGCGACTGAAGGATTCTGTCAACGACCGCGTCATCCGGGAGATTAACTCCCAGCTGAGACAAGCGGTTGTGCAACCCAGACATTTTGAGTATGTGCTCGCTGACATAACTATTCTCCTCCATCTTACAACTTTAGAACTTGTCGGAGACTTCATATCTCTCGACCAGGGCATGAGCTTGGAAAACCATTTTCAACTCTTCGAACATCTCATATGCTCTGTGCTGCTCAAAAGGCTTTTGGAGCCCTGGTTCTAAGCTGTAAAGCATGCCGCACTAAACCAGGGAGTAGTCATCACTACGCGACTGCCAGGCGTTCATAACGTCTTGAGTTGCTGGGAAAACAGGTGCTTCACCTAGCGGTGCATCAAGGACATATGCTTTCTTGGAAGCTATGAGGATGATCCTCAAGTTCCGGACCCAGTCTGTATAGTTGCTACCATCGTCTTTTAGCTTGGTTTTCTCTAGGAACGCGTTGAAGTTGAGGGCAACATTAGCGTGGGCCATTTGATCTACGAGACATATTGTAGATTTTAGACTAAGTTCATGATAATTAAGTTCATCTAATCAAATTATTAATGAACTCCCACTCAGATAGACATCCCTCTAGTCATCTAAGTGATACATGATCCGAATCGACTAGGCCGTGTCCGATCATCACGTGAGACGGACTAGTCATCAACGGTGAACATATCCATGTTGATCGTATCTTCTATACGACTCATGTTCGACCTTTCGGTTTTCCATGTTCCGAGGCCATGTCTCTACATGCTAGGCTCGTCAAGTCAACCTAAGTGTATTGCGTGTGTAAATCTGGTTTACACCCGTTGTACGCGAACGTTAAAACCTATCACACCCAATCATCACGTGGTGCTTCGGAACAACGAACCTTCACAACGGTGCACAGTTAGGGGGAACACTTTCTTGAAATTTTAGCGAGGGATCATCTTATTTATGCTACCGTCGTTCTAAGCAAATAAGATGTAAAACATGATAAACATCACATGCAATCAAATAGTGACATGATATGGCCAATATCATTTTGCTCCTTTTGATCTCCATCTTCGGGACGCCATGATCATCATCGTCACCGGCATGACACCATGATCTCCATCATCATGATCTCCATCATCGTGTCTTCATGAAGTTGTCTCGCCAACTATTACTTCTACTACTATGGCTAACGGTTTAGCAATAAAGTAAAGTAATTACATGGCGTTATTAAATGACACGCAGGTCATACAATAAATTAAGACAACTCCTATGGCTCATGCCGGTTGTCATACTCATCGACATGCAAGTCGTGATTCCTATTACAACAACATGATCAATCTCATACATCACATATATCATTCATCACATCCTTTTGGCCATATCACATCACACGACACATGCTGCAAGAACAAGTTAGACATCCTCTAATTGTTGTTGCAAATTTTTACGTGGCTGCTATAGGTTTCTAGCAAGAACGTTTCTTACCTACGCCAAAACCACAATGTGATATGCCAATTTCTATTTACCCTTTCATAAGGACCCTTTTCATTGAATCCGATCCGACTAAAGTGGGAGAGACAGACACCCGCTAGCCACCTTATGCAACTAGTGCATGTTAATCGGTGGAACCTGTCTCACGTAAGCGTACGTGTAAGGTCGGTCGGGCCGCTTCATCCAACGATGCTGCCGAATCAAGATAAGACTAGTAACAGCAAGTAAATTGACAAAATCGATGCCCACAACAACTTGTGTACTACTCGTGCATAGAAACTACGCATAGACCTAGCTCATGATGCCACTGTTGGGAATCGTTGCAGAAATTAAAAAATTTCTACGCATCACCAAGATCAATCTATGGATTAACTAGCAACGAGAGAGAGGGGAGTGCATCTTCAAACCCTTGAAGATCGCGAAATGGAAGCGTTGCAAGAACGCGGTTGGAGGAGTCGTACACGTAGCGATTCAGATCGCGGTCGATTCCGATCTTAGCGCCGAACAACGGCGCCTCCGCGTTCAACACACGTGCAGCCCGGTGACGTCTCCCGCGCCTTGATCCAGCAAGGAGGAGGGAGAGGTTGGGGAAGACAACTCCAGCAGCAGCACGACGGCGTGGTGGTGTTGGAGCAGCGTGGACTTCAGCAGGGCTTCGCCAAGCACCGCGGAAAGAGGAGGAGGTGTTGGGGAGGGGGAGGGCTGCGCCTTGGATGTGGTGCCGCTGCCCTCCCACCTCCCCTCTATTTATAGGGGCAAGGGAGAGGGGGGCGGCCCCCTCCAGATGGAGCTAGAGGGGGGCGGCGGCCCAAGGGGGGAGGCTTGCCCCCCAAGCCAAGGGGGCGCTGTTGGGGAACGTAGCAGAAATTCAAAATTTTCTACGCATCACCAAGATCAATCTATGGAGTTTACTAGCAACGAGAGGGAAGGAGTGCATCTACATACCCTTGTAGATCGCGAGCGGAAGCGTTCAAGTGAACGAGGTTGATGGAGTCGTACTCGCCGTGATCCAAATCACCAATGACCGAGTGCCGAACGGACGGCACCTCTGCGTTCAACACACGTACGGAGCAGCGACGTCTCCTCCTTCTTGATCCAGCAAGGGGGAAGGAGAGGTTGATGGAGATCCAGCAGCACGACGGCGTGGTGGTGGAAGTAGCGGGGATCTCGGCAGGGCTTCGCCAAGCTTCTGCGAGAGGGAGAGGTGTTGCAGGTGGAGAGGGAGGCGCCAGGGGCTGTGTTCTTGCTGCCTCCCTCCCCCCACTATATATAGGCCCCCTTGGGGGGCGCCGGCCCTGGATCCCATCTACAAGGGGGGGGGGCAGCCAGGGGGAAACTTGCCCCCCAAGTCAGGTGGGGAAACTTACCCCCCAAGTCAGGTGGGGCGCCCCCACCCCTAGGGTTTCCAACCCTAGGCGCAGGGGGAGGCCCATGGGGGGCGCCCCAGCCCACTAGGGGCTGGTTCCCTTCCCACTTCAGCCCATGGGGCCCTCCGGGATAGGTGGCCCCACCCGGTGGACCCCCGGGCCCTTCCGGTGGTCCCGGTACAATACCGGTGACCCCCGAAACTTTCCCGGTGGCCGAAACTTGACTTCCTATATATAATTCTTCACCTCCGGACCATTCCAGAACTCCTCGTGACGTCCGGAATCTCATCTAGGACTCCGAACAACTTTTGGGTTTCCGCATACTAATATCACTACAACCCTAGCGTCACCGAACCTTAAGTGTGTAGACCCTACGGGTTCGGGAGACACGCAGACATGACCGAGACGACTCTCCGGTCAATAACCAACAGCGGGATCTGGATACCCATGTTGGCTCCCACATGCTCCTCGATGATCTCATCGGATGAACCACGATGTCGAGGATTCAATCAATCCCGTATACAATTCCCTTTGTCTATCGGTATGTTACTTGCCCGAGATTCGATCGTCGGTATCCCGATACCTTGTTCAATCTCGTTACCGGCAAGTCTCTTTACTCGTTCCGTAACACATCATCCCGTGATCAACTCCTTGGTCACATTGTGCACATAATGATGATGTCCTACCGAGTGGGCCCAGAGATACCTCTCCGTTTACACGGAGTGACAAATCCCAGTCTCGATTCGTGCCAACCCAACAGACACTTCCGGAGATACCTGTAGTGCACCTTTATAACCACCCAGTTACGTTGTGACGTTTGGTACATCCGAAGCATTCCTACGGTATCTGGGAGTTGCACAATCTCATGGTCTAAGGAAATGATACTTGACATTAGAAAAGCTCTTAGCAAACGAACTACACGATCTTGTGCTAGGCTTAGGATTGGGTCTTGTCCATCACATCATTCTCCTAATGATGTGATCCCGTTATCAACGACATCCAATGTCCATGGTCAGGAAACCGTAACCATCTATTGATCAACGAGCTAGTCAACTAGAGGCTTACTAGGGACATGGTGTTGTCTATGTATCCACACATGTATCTGAGTTTCCTATCAATACAATTTTAGCATGGATAATAAACGATTATCATGAACAAGGAAATATAATAATAACCAATTTATTATTGCCTCTAGGGCATATTTCCAACAGTCTCCCACTTGCACTAGAGTCAATAATCTAGTTCACATCACCATGTGATTAACACTCACAGGTCACATCACCATGTGACCAACATCCAAAGAGTTTACTAGAGTCACCAATCTAGTTCACATCACTATGTGATTAACACTCAATGAGTTCTGGTTTGATCATGTTATGCTTGTGAGAGAGGTTATTAGTCAACGGGTCTGAACCTTTCAGATCCGTGTGTGCTTTACGAATATCTATGTCATCTTGTGGATGCTACCACGCGCTACTTGGAGCCATTTCAAATAACTGCTCTACTATATGAATCCGGTTTTCTACTCAGAGTCATCCGGATTAGTGTCAAAGTTCGCATCGACGTAACCCTTTACGACGAACTCCTTTTCACCTCCATAATCGAGAAAATTCCTCAGTCCACTAGATACTAAGGATAAGTTCGACCGCTGTCATGTGATCCATTCCCGGATCACTATTGTACCCCTTGACCAACTCATGGCAAGGCACACTTCATGTGCGGTACACAGCATAGCATACTGTAGAGCCTACGTCTAAAGCATAGGGGACGACCTTCGTCCTTTCTTTCTCTTCTGCTGTGGTCAGGTCTTGAGTCTTACTCAATACTCACACCTTGTAACACAGCCAAGAACTCCTTCTTTGCTGATCTATTTTGAACTCTTTCAAAATCATGTCAAGGTGTGCGTTCTTTGAAAGTATCATCGGGCGTCTTGATCTATCTCTATAGACCTTGATGCCCAATATGTAAGCAGCTTTATCCAGGTCTTCCTTTGAAAAACTCCTTTCAAACAACCCTTTATGCTTTCCAGAAATTCTACATCATTTCTGATCAACAATATGTCAACAACATATACTCATCAGAAATTCTATAGTGCTCCCACTCACTTCTTTGGAAATACAAGTTTCTCATAAACCTTGTATAAACCCAAAATCTTTGATCATCTCATCAAAGCGTACATTCCAACTCCGAGATGCTTACTCCAGACCTTAGAAGGATTGCTGGAGCTTTGCATACCTTTCAGCATCCTTAGGATCGACAAAACCTTTCTGATTGTATCACATACAACCTTTCCTTACGAAAACTGGTAAGGAAACTTGTTTTGACATCCATCTGCCAGATTTCATAAATGCAGCTAATGCTAACATGATTCCGACGGACTTAAGCATCGCTACGGATGAGAAAATCTCATCGTAGTCAACTCCTTGAACTTGTGAAAATACTCTTTGCCACAAGTCGAGCTTCATAGACGGTAACATTACCGTCCACGTCCGTCTTCTTCTTAAAGATCCATTTATCTCAATGGCTTGCCGATCATCGGGCAAGTTCACCAAAGTCCATGCTTTGTTCTGATACGTGGATTCTATCTCGGATTTCATGGCCTCGAGCCATTCGTCGGAATCCGGGCCCGCCATCGCTTCTCCACAGCTCATAGGTTCATCGTTGTCCAACAACATGACTTCCAAGATAGGATTACGCATTACTCTGAAGTAGTACGCATCCTCATCGTCCTACGAGGTTTGGTAGTGACTTGATCCGAAGTTTCATGATCACTATCATAAGCTTCCACTTCAATTGGTGTAGGTGCCACAGGAACAACTTCCTGTGCCCTGCTACACACTAGTTGAAGTTATGGTTCAATAACCTCATCAAGTCTCCACCATCCTCCCACTCAATTCTTTCGAGAGAAACTTTTCCTCGAGAAAGGACTCGTTTCTAGAAGCAATTACTTTCGCTTCCAGATCTGAAATAGGAGGTATACCCAACTGTTTTGGGTTTTCTATGAAGATGCATTTATCCGCTTTGGGTTCGAGCTTATCAGCCTGAAACATTTTCACATAAACGTCGCAGCCCCAAACTTTTAAGAAACGACAGCTTAGGTTTCTCTAAACCATAGTTCATACGGTGTCGTCTCAATGGAATTGCGTGGTGCCCCTTTTAAAGTGAATGCGGTTATCTCTAATGCCTAACCCATAAACGATAGTGGTAATTCGATAAGAGACATCATGGTATGCACCATATCCAATAGGGTGCAGTTATGATGTTCGGACACACCATCACACTGTGGTGTTCCAGGCGGTATTAATTGTGAAACACTTTCCACAATGTCTTAATTGTGTGCCAAACTCGTAACTCAGATACTCATCTCTATGATCATATCATAGACATTTTATCCTCTTGTCACGACGACCTTCAACTTCACTCTGAAATTACTTGAACCTTTCAATAATTCAGACTTGTGTTTCATCAAGTAAATACACTCAGCATCTACTCAAATCATCTGTGAAGTAAGAACATAACGATATCCACTGCATGCCTCAGTACTCATTGGACTGCATACATCAAAATGTATTACTTCCAACAAGTTGCTCTCTTGTTCCATCTTACTGAAAATGAGGCCTTTCAGTCGTCTTGCCCATGTGCTATGATTTGCATGTCTCAAGTGATTCAAAATCAAGTGAGTCCAAACGATCCATCTGCATGGAGTTTCTTCATGCATATATACCAATAGACACGGTTCGCATGTCTCAATCTTTTCAAAAACGAGTGAGTCCAAAGATCCATCTACATGGAGCTTCTTCATGCATTCTATACCAATATGACTCAAATGGCAGTGCCACAAGTATGTGGTATTATCATTACTATTTTATATCTTTTGGCACGAACATGTGTATCACTGCGATCGAGATTCATTTTAGGTGCAAGACCATTGAAGGTATTATTCAAATAAACAGAGTAACCATTATTCTCCTTAAATGAATAACCGTATTGCGATAAACATAATCCAATCATGTTGATGCTCAATGCAAACACCAAATAACAATTATTTAGGTTTAACACCAATCTCGATGGTAGAGGGAGCATGCGATGCTTGATCACATCAACCTTGGAAACACTTCCAACACATATCGTCATCTCACCTTTAGCTAGTCTCCGTTTATTCCGCTGCTTTTATTTCGAGTTACTAACGCTTAGCAACCGAACCGGTATCTAATACCCTGGTGCTGCTAGGAGTACTAGTAAAGTACACATTCATATAATGTATATCCAATATACTTCTGTCGACCTTGCCTGCCTTCTCATCTACCAAGTATCTAGGGTAGTTCTGCTTCAGTGACCGTTCCCCTCATTACAGAAGCACTTAGTCTCGGGTTTGAGTTCAACCTTGGGATTTTTCACTAGAGCAGCAAATGATTTGCTGTTTCATGAAGTATCCCTTTTGCCCTTGCCCTTCTAGAAACTAGTGGTTTTACTAACCATCAACAATTGATGCTCCTTCTTGATTTCTACTTTCGCGGTGTCAAACATTGCGAGTTGCTCAAGGATCATCATGTCTATCCCCGATATGTTATAGTTCATCACGAAGCTCTAATAGCTTGGTGGCAGTGACTATGGAGAACCATCACTATCTCATCTGGAAGATTAACTCCCACTCGATTCAAGTGATTGTGGTACTCAGACAATATGAGCACATGCTCAACGATTGAGCTTTTCTCCCTTAGTTTGCAGGCTTAAGAAACTTGTCAGGGGTCTCATACCTCTTGACGTGGGCACTAGTCTGAAATCCCAATTTCAGTCTTCAGAACATCTCATATGTTCTGCGACGTTTCAAAAACGTCTTTGGTGCCACAATTCTAAACCGTTAGCATTACGCACTGAACTATCACGTAGTCATCAAAACGTGTATGCCAGATGTTTCGCAACATCTACAGATGACGCTGAGGTTCAGCACACCGAGCGGTGCATTAAGGACATAAGCCTTCTGTGCAGCAATGAGGACAATCCTCAGTTTACGGACCCAGTCCGCATAATTGCTACTACCAACTTTCAACTAAATTTTCTCTAGGAACATATCTTAAATAGTAGAACTAAATCGTAAGCTATGACATAATTTGCAAAGACCTTTTGACTATGTTCATGATAATGAAGTTCATCTGATTATTTAATGAACTCCCACTCAGATAGACATCCCTCTAGTCATCTAAGTGAAACATGATCCGAGTTTAACTATGCCGTGTCCGATCATCACGTGAGACGGACTAGTCAAGATCGGTGAACATCTCCATGTTGATCGTATCTTCTATACGACTCATGCTCGACCTTTTGGTCCTCCGTGTTCCGAGGCCATGTCTGTACATGCTAGGCTCGTCAAGTCAACCTAAGTGTATTGCGTGTGTTCCGAGGCCATGTCTGTACATGCTAGGCTCGTCAACACCCGTTGTATTCGAACGTTAGAATCTATCACACCCGATCATCACGTGGTGCTTCGAAACAACGAACCTTAGCAACGGTGCACAGTTAGGGGGAACACGTCTCTTGAAATTTTAGTGAGGGATCATCTTATTTATGCTACCGTCGTTCTAAGCAAATAAGATGTAAACATGACAAACATCATATGCAAATCATAAAGTGACGTGATATGGCCAATATCATCTTGCGCCTTTGATCTCCATCTTTGAGGCGCGGCATGATCACCTTCGTCACCGGCATGACACCATGATCTCCATCATCATGATCTCCATCATCGTGTCTTCATGAAGTTGTCTCGCCAACTATTACTTCTACTACTATGGCTAACGTTTAGCAATAAAGTAAAGTAATTACATGGCGTTTTCATTGACACGCAGGTCATACAATAAATTAAGACAACTCCTATGGCTCCTGCCGGTTGTCATACTCATCGACATGCAAGTCGTGATTCCCATTACAAGAACATGATCAATCTCATACATCACATATATCATTCATCACATCCTTTTGGCCATATCACATCACATAGCATACCTTGCAAAAACAAGTTAGACGTCCTCTAATTGTTGTTGCATGTTTTACATGGCTGCTATGGGATTCTAGCAAGAACGTTTCTTACCTACGCAAAAGCCACAACGTGATATGCCAATTTCTATTTACCCTTCATAAGGACCCTTTTCATCGAATCCGATCCGACTAAAGTGGGAGAGACAGACACCCGCTAGCCACCTTATGCAACTAGTGCATGTCAGTCGGTGGAACCTGTCTCACGTAAGTGTACGTGTAAGGTCGGTCCAGGCCGCTTCATCCCACGATGCCGCCGAATCAAGATAAGACTAGTAACGGCAAGTAAATTGACAAAATCGACGCCCACAACTACTTTGTGTTGTACTCGTGCATAGAAACTACGCATAGACCTAGCTCATGATGCCACTGTTGGGGAACGTGGCAGAAATTCAAAATTTTCTACGCATCACCAAGATCAATCTATGGAGTTTACTAGCAACGAGAGGGAAGGAGTGTATCTACATACCCTTGTAGATCGCGAGCGGAAGCGTTCAAGTGAACGAGGTTGATGGAGTCGTACTCGCCGTGATCCAAATCACCGATGACCGAGTGCCGAACGGACGTCACCTCCGCGTTCAACACACGTACGGAGCAGCGACATCTCCTCCTTCTTGATCCAGCAAGGGGGAAGGAGAGGTTGATGGAGATCCAGAAGCACGATGGCGTGGTGGTGGAAGTAGCGGGGATCTCGGCAGGGCTTCGCCAAGCTTCTGCGAGAGGGAGAGGTGTTGCAGGGGGAGAGGGGGGCGCCAGGGGCTGTGTTCTTGCTGCCCTCCCTCCCCCCACTATATATAGGCCCCCTGGGGGGGCGTCGGCCCTAGATCCCATCTACAAGGGGGGCGCGGCGGCCAGGGGGAAACTTGCCCCCCAAGTCAGGTGGGGAAACTTACCCCCCAAGTCAGGTGGGGCGCCCCCCACCCCTAGGGTTTCCAACCCTAGGCGCAGGGGGAGGCCCATGGGGGGCGCCCCAGCCCACTAGGGGCTGGTTCCCTTCCCACTTCAGCCCATGGGGCCCTCCGGGATAGGTGGACCCACCCGGTGGACCCCCGGGACCCTTCCGGTGGTCCCGGTACAATACCGGTGACCCCCGAAACTTTCCCGGTGGCCGAAACTTGACTTCCTATATATAATTCTTCACCTCCGGACCATTCCGGAACTCCTCGTGACGTCCGGGATCTCATACGGGACTCCGAACAACTTTCGGGTTTCCGCATACTAATATCTCTACAACCCTAGCGTCACCGAACCTTAAGTGTGTAGACCATACGGGTTCGGGAGACACGCAGACATGACCGAGACGACTCTCCGGTCAATAACCAACAGCGGGATCTGGATACCCATGTTGGCTCCCACATGCTCCTCGATGATCTCATCGGATGAACCATGATGTCGAGGATTCAATCAATCCCGTATACAATTCCCTTTGTCTATCGGTATGTTACTTGCCCGAGATTCGACCGTCGGTATCCCGATACCTTGTTCAATCTCGTTACCGGCTAGTCTCTTTACTCGTTCCGTAACACATCATCCCGTGATCAACTCCTTGGTCACATTATGCACATAATGATGATGTCCTACCGAGTGGGCCCAGAGATACCTCTCCGTTTACACGGAGTGACAAATCCCAGTCTCGATTCGTGCCAACCCAATAGACACTTCCGGAGATACCTGTAGTGCACCTTTATAGCCACCCAGTTACGTTGTGACGTTTGGTACACCCAAAGCATTCCTACGGTATCCGGGAGTTGCACAATCTCATGGTCTAAGGAAATGATACTTGACATTAGAAAAGCTCTTAGCAAACGAACTACACGATCTTGTGCTAGGCTTAGGATTGGGTCTTGTCCATCACATCATTCTCCTAATGATGTGATCCCGTTATCAACGACATCCAATGTCCATGGTCAGGAAACCGTAACCATCTATTGATCAACGAGCTAGTCAACTAGAGGCTTACTAGGGACATGGTGTTGTCTATGTATCCACACATGTATCTAAGTTTCCTATCAATACAATTTTAGCATGGATAATAAACGATTATCATGAACAAGAAAATATAATAATAACCAATTTATTATTGCCTCTAGGGCATATTTCCAACAGGCGCCCCCTTTAGGGTTCCCCCCAACCCTAGGCGCATGGGCCCTAGGGGGATGGCGTCCTGCCCACTTAGGGGCTGGTTCCCTTCCACATACAGCCTATAGGGCCCTCCGGGGCAGGTGGACCCTCCCGGTGGACCCCCGGAACCCCTTCGGTGGCCCCGGTATAATACCGGCATACCCCTGAACACTTCCGGTGACCGTATGATGACTTCCCATATATAAATCTTCACCTCCGGACCATTCCGGAACTCCTCGTGACGTCCGGGATCTCATCCGGGACTCCGAACAACATTCGGTAACCACGTACAAACTTTCCTTATAACCCTAGCGTCATCGAACCTTAAGTGTGTAGACCCTACGGGTTCGGGAGGCATGTAGACATGACCGAGACATATCTCCGGCCAATAACTAACAGCGGGATCTGGATACCCATGTTGGCTCTCACATGCTCCATGATGATCTCATCGGATGAACCACGATGTCGGGGATTCAATCAATCTCGTATACAATTCCCTTTGTCAATCAGTACGTTACTTGCCCGAGATTCGATCGTTGGTATCCCAATACCTCGTTCAATCTCGTTACCGGCAAGTCACTTTACTCGTTACGTAATGCATAATCCCATGACCAACTACTTAGTCACATTGAGCTCATTATGATGATGCATTACCGAGTGGGCCCAGAGATACCTCTCCGTTATACGGAGTGACAAATCCTAGTCTCGATTCGTGCCAACCCAACAGACACTTTCGGAGATACCCGTAGTGCACCTTTATAGCCACCCGGTTACGTTGTGACGTTTGGCACACCCAAAGCATTCCTACGGTATCCGGGAGTTACACAATCTCATGGTCTAAGGAAATGATACTTGACATTAGAAAAGCTCTAGCATACGAACTACACGATCTTGTGCTATGCTTAGGATTGGGTCTTGTCCATCACATCATTCTCCTAATGAGGTGATCCCGTTATCAATGACATCGAATGTCCATGGTCAGGAAACCGTGACCATCTATTGATCAACAAGCTAGTCAACTAGAGGCTCACTAGGGACATGTTGTGGTCTATGTATTTGAAGGAAATATGCCCTAGAGGCAATAATAAAGTTATTATTTATTTCCTTATATCATGATAAATGTTTATTATTCATGCTAGAATTGTATTAACCGGAAACATAATACTTGTGTGAATACATAGACAAACAGCATGTCACTAGTATGCCTCTACTTGACTAGCTCGTTGATCAAAGATGGTTATGTTTCCTAACCATAGACATGTGTTGTCATTTGATTAACGGGATCACATCATTAGGAGAATGATGTGATTGACTTGACCCATTCCGTTAGCTTAGCACTCGATCATTTAGTATGCTGCTATTGCTTTCTTCATGACTTATACATGTTCCTATGACTATGAGATTATGCAACTCCCGTTTACCGGAGGAACACTTTGTGTGCTACCAAACGTCACAACGTAGCCGGGTGATTATAAAGGTGCTCTACAGGTGTCTCCGAAGGTACTTGTTGGGTTGGCGTATTTCGAGATTAGGATTTGTCACTCCGATTGTCGGAGAGGTATCTCTGGGCCCTCTCGGTAATGCACATCACATAAGCCTTGCAAGCATTGCAACTAATGAGTTAGGTGTGAGATGATGTATTACGGAACGAGTAAAGAGACTTGCCGGTAACGAGATTGAACTAGGTATTGAGATACCGACGATCGAATCTCGGGCAAGTAACATACCGATGACAAAGGGAACAACGTATGTTGTTATGCGGTCTGACCGATAAAGATCTTCGTAGAATATGTGGGAGCCAATATGAGCATCCAGGTTCCGCTATTGGTTATTGACCAGAAACGTGTCTCGGTCATGTCTACATAGTTCTCGAACCTGTAGGGTCCGCACGCTTAACGTTACGATGACAGTTATATTATGAGTTTATATTTTTGATGTACCGATGGTTGTTCGGAGTCCCGGATGTGATCACGGACATGACGAGGAGTCTCGAAATGGTCGAGACATGAAGATTGATATATTGGACGACTATATTCGGACACCGGAATGGTTCCTGGGGTTATCGGATATATACCGGAGTACCGGGGGGTTACCGGAACCCCCTCGGAGGTTAATGGGCCTCATGGGCCCAAGTGGTGGAAGAGGAGAGGCGGCCATGGGGCAGCCGCGCGCCCCTCCCCCCCAAGTCCGAATTGGACAAGGAGGGGGGCGGCGCCCCCGCTTTCCTTTCCACCCTCTCTCCTTCCCTCTCCTCTCCTCTCCTACTCCAACAAGGAAGGGAGGGAGTCCTACTCCCGGTGGGAGTAGGACTCCTCCTGGCGCGCCCCTCCTGGCCGGCCGCACCTCCCCCCTTGCTCCTTTATATACGGGGGCAGGGGGGCACCCTAGAGGCACAACAATTGATCATTGATCTCTTAGCCGTGTGCGGTGCCCCCTCCACCATATTCCACCTTGATAATATCGTAGCGGTGCTTAGGCGAAGCCCTGCGTCGGTAGATCATCAACATCGTCACCACGCCGTCGTGCTGACGGAACTCTCCCTCAACACTAGGCTGGATCGGAGTTCGAGGAACGTCATCGGGCTGAACGTGTGCTGAACTCGGAGGTGCCGTGCGTTCGGTACTTGATCGGTCGGATCATGAAGACGTACGACTACATCAACCGCGTTGTTCTAACGCTTCCGCTTTCGGTCTACGGGGTACGTGGACAACACTCTCCCCTCTCGTTGCTATGCATCACCATGATCTTGCGTGTGCGTAGGAATTTTTTTGAAATTACTATGTTCCCCAACAGTGGCATACGAGCCTGGTTTTATGCGTAGATGTCATATGCACGAGTAGAACACAAGTGAGTTGTGGGCGATACAAGTCATACTGCTTACCATCATGTCATACTTTGGTTCAGCGGTATTGTGAGATGAAGCGGCCCGGACTGACATTACGCATACGCTTACGCGAGACTGGTTTCACCGCCACGAGCACTCGTTGCTTAAAGGTGACCGGCGGGTGTCTGTCTCTCTCACTTTAGTTGAACCGAGTGTGGCTACGCCCGGTCCTTGCGAAGGTTAAAACAACACCAACTTGACAAACTATCATTGTGGTTTTGATGCGTAGGTAAGAACGGTTCTTGCTAAGCCCGTAGCAGCCACGTAAAATTTGCAACAACCAAGTAGAGGACGTCTAACTTGTTTTTGTAGGGCATGTTGTGATGTGATATGGTCAACACATGATGCTATATTTTATTGTATGAGATGATCATGTTTTGTAACCGAGTTATCGGCAACTGGCAGGAGCCATATGGTTGTCGCTTTATTGTATGCAATGCAATCGCCCTGTAATGCTTTACTTTATCACTAAGCGGTAGCGATAGTCGTAGAAGCATAAGATTGGCGAGACGACAACGATGCTACGATGGAGATCAAGGTGTCGCGCCGGTGACGATGGTGATCATGACAGTGCTTCGGAGATGGAGATCACAAGCACAAGATGATGATGGCCATATCATATCACTTATATTGATTGCATGTGATGTTTATCTTTTATGCATCTTATCTTGCTTTGATTGACGGTAGCATTATAAGATGATCCCTCACTAAATTATCAAAGTATAAGTGTTCTCCCTGAGTATGCACCGTTGCGAAAGTTCTTCGTGCTGAGACACCACGTGATGATCGGGTGTGATAGGCTCTACGTTCAAATACAACGGGTGCAAAACAGTTGCACATGCGGAATACTCAGGTTAAACTTGACGAGCCTAGCATATAACAGATATGGCCTCGGAACACGGAGACCGAAAGGTCGAGCGTGAATCATATAGTAGATATGATCAACATAGTGATGTTCACCATTGAAACTACTCCATCTCACGTGATGATCGGACATGGTTTAGTTGATTTGGATCACGTGATCACTTAGAGGATTAGAGGGATGTCTATCTAAGTGGGAGTTCTTAAGTAATATGATTAATTGAACTTAAATTTATCATGAACTTAGTACCTGATAGTATCTTGCTTGTCTATGTTGCTTGTAGATAGATGGCCCGTGCTATTGTTTCGTTGAATTTTAATTCGTTCCTTGAGAAAGCAAAGTTGAAAGATGATGGTAGCAATTACACGGACTGGGTCCATAACTTGAGGATTATCCTCATTGCTGCACAGAAGAATTACGTCCTGGAAGCACCACTAGGTGCCAAACCTGCTGCAGGAGCAACACCAGATGTTATGAACGTCTGGCAGAGCAAAGCTGATGACTACTCGATAGTTCAGTGTGCCATGCTTTACGGCTTAGAACTGGGACTTCAACGACGTTTTGACCGTCATGGGGCATATGAGATGTTCTAGGAGTTGAAGTTAATATTTCAAGCAAATGCCCGGATTGAGAGATATGAAGTCTCCAATAAGTTCTACAGCTGCAAGATGGAGGAGAATAGTTCTGTTAGTGAGCATATACTCAAAATGTCTGGGTATAATAATCACTTGATTCAACTGGGAGTTAATCTTCCGGATGATAGCGTCATTGACAGAATTCTTCAATCACTGCCACCAAGCTACAAGAGCTTCGTGACGAACTATAACATGCAAGGGATGGATAAGACGATTCCCGAGCTCTTCGCAATGCTAAAGGCCGCGGAGGTAGAAATCAAGAAGGAGCAACAAGTGTTGATGGTCAACAAGACCACTAGTTTCAAGAAAAAGGGCAAAGGGAAGAAGAAGGGGAACTTCAAGAAGAACAGCAAGCAAGTTGCTGCTCAGGAGAAGAAACCCAAGTCTGGACCTAAGCCTGAGACTGAGTGCTTCTACTACAAGCAAACTGGTCACTGGAAGCGGAACTGCCCCAAGTATTTGGCGGATAAGAAGGATGGCAAAGTGAACAAAGGTATATGTGATATACATGTTATTGATGTGTACCTTACTAATGCTCGCAGTAGCACCTGGGTATTTGATACTGGTTCTGTTGCTCATATTTGCAACTCGAAACAGGGGCTACGGATTAAGCGAAGATTGGCTAAGGATGAGGTGACGATGCGCGTGGGAAATGGTTCCAAAGTCGATGTGATCGCGGTCGGCACGACTACCTCTACATCTACCTTCGGGATTAGTTTTAGACCTAAATAATTGTTATTTGGTGCCAACGTTGAGCATGAACATTATATCTGGATCTTGTTTGATGCGAGATGGTTATTCATTTAAATCAGAGAATAATGGTTGTTCTATTTATATGAGTAATATCTTTTATGGTCATGCACCCTTGAAGAGTGGTCTATTTTTATTGAATCTCGATAGTAGTGATACACATATTCATAAGGTTGAAGCCAAAAGATGCAGAGTTGATAATGATAGTGCAACTTATTTGTGGCACTGCCGTTTAGGTCATATCGGTGTAAAGCGCATGAAGAAACTCCATACTGATGGACTTTTGGAACCACTTGATTATGAATCACTTGGTACTTGCGAACCGTGCCTCATGGGCAAGATCACTAAAACGCCGTTCCTCCGGAACTATGGAGAGAGCAACAGATTTATTGGAAATCATACATACAGATGTATGTGGTCCGATGAATGTTGAGGCTCGTGGCGGATATCGTTATTTTCTCACCTTCACAGATGATTTGAGCAGATATGGGTATATCTACTTAATGAAACATAAGTCTGAAACATTTGAAAAGTTCAAAGAATTTCAGAGTGAAGTTGAAAATCATCGTAACAAGAAAATAAAGTTTCTACGATCTGATCGTGGAGGAGAATATTTGAGTTACGAGTTTGGTCTACATTTGAAACAATGCAGAATAGTTTCGCAACTCACGCCACCCGAAACACCACAGCGTAATGGTGTGTCCGAACGTCGTAACCGTACTCTACTGGATATGGTGCGATCTATGATGTCTCTTACTGATTTACCGCTATCGTTTTGGGGTTATGCTTTAGAGACGGCTGCATTCACGTTAAATAGGGCACCATCTAAATCCGTTGAGACGACGCCTTATGAACTATGGTTTGGCAAGAAACCAAAGTTGTCGTTTCTTAAAGTTTGGGGCTGCGATGCTTATGTGAAAAAGCTTCAACCTGATAAGCTCGAACCCAAATCGGAGAAACGTGTCTTCATAGGATACCCAAAAGAGACTGTTGGGTACACCTTCTATCATAGATCCGAAGGCAAGACTTTCGTTGCTAAATTTGGATCCTTTCTAGAGAAGGAGTTTCTCTCAAAAGAAGTGAGTGGGAGGAAAGTAGAACTTGATGAGGTAACTGTACCTGCTCCCTTATTGGAAAGTAGTTCATCATAGAAACCGGTTTCTGTGACGTCTACACCAATTAGTGAGGAAGTTAATGATGATGATCATGAAACTTCAGATCAAGTTATTGCTGAACCTCGTAGGTCAAACAGAATAAGATCCGCACCAGAGTGGTACGGTAATCCTATTCTGGAGGTTATGTTACTAGACCATGACGAACCTAAAAACTATGAAGAAGCGATGGTGGGCCCAGATTCCGCAAAATGGCTTGAGGCCATGAAATCTGAGATGGGATCCATGTATGAGAACAAAGTGTGGACTTTGGTTGACTTGCCCGATGATCGGCAAGCCATTGAGAATAAATGGATCTTCAAGAAGAAGACCCACGCTGATGGTAATGTTACTGTCTATAAAGCTCGACTTGTTGCGAAAGGTTTTCGACAAGTTCAAGGGGTTGACTACGACGAGACTTTCTCACCCGTAGCGATGCTTAAGTCTGTCCGAATCATGTTAGCAATTGCCGCATTTTATGATTATGAAATTTGGCAAATGGATGTCAAAACTGCATTCCTGAATGGATTTCTGGAAGAAGAGTTGTATATGATGCAACCGGAAGGTTTTATCGATCCAAAGGGAGCTAACAAAGTGTGCAAGCTCCAGCGATCCATTTATGGACTGGTGCAAGCCTCTCGGAGTTGGAATAAACGCTTTGATAGTGTGATCAAAGCATTTGGTTTTATACAGACTTTTGGAGAAGCCTGTATTTACAAGAAAGTGAGTGGGAGCTCTGTAGCATTTCTGATATTATATGTGGATGACATATTGTTGATTGGAAATGATATAGAATTTCTGGATAGCATAAAGGGATACTTGAATAAGAGTTTTTCAATGAAAGACCTCGGTGAAGCTGCTTACATATTGGGCATTAAGATCTATAGAGATAGATCGAGATGCTTAATTGGACTTTCACAAAGCACATACCTTGACAAAGTTTTGAAGAAGTTCAAAATGGATCAAGCAAAGAAAGGGTTCTTGCCTGTGTTGCAAGGTGTGAAGTTGAGTAAGACTCAATGCCCGACCACTGCAGAAGATAGAGAGAAAATGAAAGATGTTCCCTATGCTTCAGCCATAGGCTCTATCATGTATGCAATGCTGTGTACCAGACCTGATGTGTGCCTTGCTATAAGTCTAGCAGGGAGGTACCAAAGTAATCCAGGAGTGGATCACTGGACAGCAGTCAAGAACATCCTGAAATACCTGAAAATGACTAAGGATATGTTTCTCATTTATGGAGGTGACAAAGAGCTCATTGTAAATGGTTACGTTGATGCTAGCTTTGACACTGATCCGGACGATTCTAAATCGCAAACCAGATACGTGTTTACATTGATCGGTGGAGCTGTCAGTTGGTGCAGTTCTAAACAAAGCGTCGTGGCAGGATCTACGTGTGAAGTGCAGTACATAGCTGCTTCGGAAGCAGCAAATGAAGGAGTCTGGATGAAGGAGTTCATATCCGATCTAGGTGTCATACCTAGTGCATCGGGTCCAATGAAAATCTTTCGTGATAATACTGGTGCAATTGCCTTGGCGAAGGAATCTAGATTTCACAAGAGAACCAAACACATCAAGAGACACTTCAATTCCATCCGGGATCTGGTCCAGGTGGGAGACAGAAATTTGCAAGATACATACGGATCTGAATGTTGCAGACCCGTTGACTAAGCCTCTTCCACGAGCAAAACATGATCAGCACCAAGACTCCATGGGTGTTAGAATCATTACTGTGTAATCGAGATTATTGACTCTAGTGCAAGTGGGAGACTGAAGGAAATATGCCCTAGAGGCAATAATAAAGTTATTATTTATTTCCTTATATCATGATAAATGTTTATTATTCATGCTAGAATTGTATTAACCGGAAACATAATACTTGTGTGAATACATAGACAAACAGCATGTCACTAGTATGCCTCTACTTGACTAGCTCGTTGATCAAAGATGGTTATGTTTCCTAACCATAGACATGTGTTGTCATTTGATTAACGGGATCACATCATTAGGAGAATGATGTGATTGACTTGACCCATTCCCTTAGCTTAGCACTCGATCGTTTAGTATGTTGCTATTGCTTTCTTCATGACTTATATATGTTCCTATGACTATGAGATTATGCAACTCCCGTTTACCGGAGGAACACTTTGTGTGCTACCAAATGTCACAACGTAACAGGGTGATTATAAAGGTGCTCTACAGGTGTCTCCGAAGGTACTTGTTGGGTTGGCGTATTTCGAGATTAGGATTTGTCACTCCGATTGTCGGAGAGGTATCTCTGGGCCCTCTCGGTAATGCACATCACATAAGCCTTGCAAGCATTGCAACTAATGAGTTAGTTGTGAGATGATGTATTACGGAACGAGTAAAGAGACTTGCCGGTAACGAGATTGAACTAGGTATTGAGATACCGACAATCGAATCTTGGGCAAGTAACATACCGATGACAAAGGGAACAACGTATGTTGTTATGCGGTCTGACCGATAAAGATCTTCGTAGAATATGTGGGAGCCAATATGAGCATCCAGGTTCCGCTATTGGTTATTGCCCAGAAACGTGTCCCGGTCATGTCTACATAGTTCTCGAATCCGTAGGGTCCGCACGCTTAACGTTACGATGACAGTTATATTATGAGTTTATATGTTTTGATGTACCGAAGGTTGTTTGGAGTCCCGGATGTGATCACGGACATGATGAGGAGTCTCGAAATGGTCGAGACATGAAGATTGATATATTGGACGACTATATTCGGACACCGGAATGGTTCCGGGGGTTATCGGATATATACCGGAGTACCGGGGGGTTACCGGAACCCCCTCGAAGGTTAATGGGCCTCATGGGCCCAAGTGGTGGAAGAGGAGAGGCGGCCAAGGGGCAGCCGCGCGCCCCTCCCCCGCAAGTCCGAATTGGACAAGGAGGGGGGCGGCGCCCCCCTTTCCTTTCCCCCCTCTCTCCTTCCCTCTCCTCTCCTCTCCTACTCCAACAAGGAAGGGAGGGAGTCCTACTCCCGGTGGGAGTAGGACTCCTCCTGGCGCGCCCCTCCTGGCCGGCCGCACCTCCCCCCTTGCTCCTTTATATACGGGGGCAGGGGGCACCCTAAAGGCACAACAATTGATCATTGATCTCTTAGCCGTGTGCGGTGCCCCCCTCCACCATATTCCACCTCGATAATATCATAGCGGTGCTTAGGCGAAGCCCTACGTCGGTAGATCATCAACAGCGTCACCACGCCGTCGTGCTGACGAAACTCTCCCTCAACACTCGGCTGGATCGGAGTTCGAGGGACGTCATCGGGCTGAACGTGTGCTGAACTCGGAGGTGCCGTGCTTTCGGTACTTGATCGGTCGGATCGTGAAGACGTACGACTACATCAACCGCGTTGTGCTAACGCTTCCGCTTTCGGTCTACGAGGGTACGTGGACAACACTCTCCCCTCTCGTTGCTATGCATCACCATGTTCTTGCGTGTGCGTAGGATTTTTTTTGAAATTACTACGTTCCCCAACAGTATTCACACATTTATTACGATTTCCGGATAACACAATTATAGCATGAACAATAGACAATTATCATGAACAAGGAAATATAATAATAACCATTTTATTATTGCCTCTAGGGCATATTTCCAACAGCCTATTCACCCTCTTCTAGTCAATCATATCGATCATTTCAATTGGTATCAGAGCCGCATCTCTTTATTAAGGGCTTTACCGCCCGAAGAGTATGGTTGACGACGGGGAAAGGATTGGAGGTGTACCCGAGGCCGCGGAGTTGAACTCGATCACCCAAGATGACTTCAATGAAGCTATGGCTTCACTTAAGACGTCTATGACGGCTGAGGTAAAGTCCATGTTTAAAGAACTCTTTGAGGGATTGAAAACTTCTAGCAATCCGTTGCAAGTGGTTAATCCCATCGCATCGGAGTCGGAGGCCAACTCTGGTAAGGAAGCGGCTAAAGGTACTCAACCACCGAACAATCACTATCGCCACTAGAACGAGCCGCCAACGCATCGCTGTCATCGTTTCCATAGTGGAGCCGGCTTGACCTTGTTGATGACGGTCGGCAAGTCCTCGTGCACGTGCCCCCTAAGGCCTTGTACAATGCTAGGTTCTTAGGGAGGTGCTTAGAAAAATAAACCGGTGTTTTTTGACGCACCAATGTCTATTTCTGCAGGAAAGACACCTAATTAAGCGTCTACCTATACAAATAAGCACCGGCGCTTAAGGCAAGACTTGTTTATTTCTCTAAGCACCTCCCCTAAGCACCTTGCATTGTACAAGTCCTAAGGACTATCGCCCTGGACCCGAAGTCGTCGTTGTTGAACCCTTGAGTAGATCTGAAGCACTTGACACCAAATCTCGCCACACGATGAAAAAGATGTAATGACACCAGTAGTGCTTTAACTTGTCATGGATGTTCACTTTAGTGTCTAAACTTGAAAAATACATTGAACTGATTCTAATACTTAACATGAAGGTGCAAATACGGTGCTAATCCCATTCATAAACATAAAGGGTGCTGACGAAGCACCGTATTTTGCTGAGGTGGCATGGATCCACTTTTAGAGAAGAAACAAGATTTTAGTTGAATGCTATGTCTCTGTGATAAGTGGGCGAGACGTGCTAGCCACTCAACTAGATACCTTTATATGCAAACTTCGGCCCCGTAGGCTTACTGCATTGCGAAATAAAAAAGCTTGTGCTACTTAAATTGCTTGCAGTTAGTGCTGCCCATTTAGCATGTTAATTTAAAAAATATATAAATTCTGTAAATTATAAATCAGAGTAACACAAACAAAGTTCAATTATTCATGTGATATTAATAGTTATAAATATAACTAACTTTCAAAAAAATGTTCATCTAACTTTTAGAATATTCATGTATTATATTAAAAACATCAACTGAAATAATAGATACGAATTATAGCAATATAAAATAAAAATTATATTTTAAATTACAGTTTGTAAATATTATTTTGGTTATTTAAATATTTGAGTAACTAAACACACATTTTTATAATTCATAAGTATCTTGTTTAAGATAATGTTTCTATAAATAAAATTATTCATAATTAAAAAATTAAAATGTACATATGAATATTCACTCGCGGTTTATATTTAAATTTTATAAAAAATAAGAATATAAGCCATGAGCGAAATTATACGCCAGTGAATATTCGTAAGTATTTAGTAAACATTGCCTTCAATTTATTGAAATTAGAATAAGTCATGCATGTACAAAAGTGTTCACTATATTTAAAATAGTATTTTATAAATAACAGTTCAACATTTATTCAACTTACATGAACATTTTTAGTACTTATTTTATTGCATATATCTATATATTTATTTTGTGTGCACATGTGTACCACGAGGTTATTATTTATGTACCACAAATATTTATAATGCCCGACATGGCATGGGGCTTGTTTATAGATTCTTTTAAATAATATATGCACACGAATATTTGTATACCATGAGGTAACTATTAGTAGCACAGAAATATTTGAATCTAAATTTATTATCATGATTATAATGTGCAAAATGCAGAGTGATAGCATGTGTTTTAGTGTGATTATAATTTACAGATATTTTTAGAAAAATAACATGTGCTAAATGGGCCACAATGATTGTGGCCCATTTAAGTAGCACAAGCATTAAAAGCTGAGGGGCCAGCATTGACTACATTAAATCTGATGGGCTGAGTTTAGCAAATGAAACTATGTGATGGCGTGGTTAGCACAGCGCGCCCGCATGCTTCACTTCCAGGTTCGAACCCTGTCTTGCCATTTTACATTTCGATGTTCTTTTCTACTGACAGATGGGTCCCACCAGTCATAGGGACATATTATTCAAGTGAAATCATGTTTCATCGCTACATGTGGATCCTATGCCGCGTCAACCAAATATGAGCTCCGTCGACTACATCCAGATGGACGAAATCGAGGAGGATCGAAGTTTGGAAGACAAACTCGAAGAAGAAGCGCCGCACCTGCGAGGACTAAAAAACCCAACCTAAACTATTAACCGAAGTGGAGGCACGGGGATTCTCCTGCCCGCCATCGGTCGCCGGAGCCGCAGACAGAGGGGAAGCGAATCGGCTCGCCAGTGAAGTCTAGAGGGAAGAGCTTGCCTTAGCCGCCAAGGGATGGAGGAGGGAAAGATAAACCCTAGCAGCCCAGCACTAGTAGAAAACTGGGCTTTGGTCACAGGGCAATATTCACATTAGTCCCGGTTCAGTCACGAACCGGGACTAATGTAAGCGGCCAGGGGCCTGCCGGGCCTCGTGGGGGCATTGGTCCCGGTTCGTCCGGACCCTTTGGTCCCGGTTGGTGGGACAAACCGGGACCAATGGGCCACGCTCCTGGCCCACCACCCTTTAGTCCCGGTTCATATCACAAACCGGGACTAAAGGGCTGGTCCTAGTTGCGGCCAGTGTTTAGTCCCACCTCGCCAATCGAAGGGCGCTCACACCAGTTTATAAGCCCGTCCCTCTACGCCTTGTTGAGCTTCTCTTAAAGTGAAAATAGATGCCCTTATACAGGGAATTTCACCTAAATTCACAGTAAATTTCAATTTATTGTGAATTTAGGTTTAATTTTCTCTATAAGCGCATCTATGTTCATTTTTTTATATTTATAAAATAAATAAACCTTAATAAAATAAATAAAACTAAATAAACCTTAATAAAATAAAATAAAATAAACTATAGTAACTACAATAAATAAACCTTAATAAATTAAGTAAAAATAGCAGCAGTAAAATAAATAAAAATAGCAGCAGTAAAATAAATAAAAATAA